>NC_056725.1:732696323-732713823 GCF_019279795.1 Protopterus annectens | reverse complement strand
GAAGACAATTATCCCGCATTATAGACATAGATCAGACGGGCTTCATTGTAAATAGAAATACTTTTGATAATATAAGAAGAACTTTAACATTAATTGATTTTGCAAATAGGAAAAAGAAAGATTTAACACTTATTAGTCTTGATATAGGTTCAGCATTTGATTCAGTAAGTTGGGACTATCTGTTTACCTTACTGAAGTGCACAAATTTCTCTGATGCATTTGTAAATTTAATTGAGCATTTATACAAAGGAACTCTGGCTTATATTAAGGTAGGAACATATGTTTCACAAAAAATACCCATTCTTAAAGGTACAAAGCAAGGATGTCCACTTTCTCCACTATTATTCACTTTAGTAATGGAGCCTTGGGCTAATTTGATTAGAAACAGTACTGACATAGAGGGTTTTGAAATAGAAGAAAATACAACATCAAAAATTCAACTTTTGCAGATGATGTTCTAATTACATCAGCAGGATCTAATTCTTCTATGCAGTCTTTATTTGATAAAATGATGAATTTTAAAAGTATTTCTGGTTTAATATTCAATGAAGAAAAAACTAAAATACTACCTATATATACACGAAAAATACTCTCATTAGTGATTTTACTAAATATGTACCCAACTCAGGTCAGATAACTTATTTAGGTATAATACTATCTAAAGATATTAAATCTATTATATATAATAACTATAATACCTGTTTTCTTAATATACAAAATCTTTTAATACCTGGAATAATATGTTTTTACTATGGAGGAGAGACTTACAATTATTAAAATGATAATATTCCCCAAGATTTTATACTTAATACAATCAATAATACTTTCACCTACAAAAATAACTATCAAGAAACTGAATACACTAATGTTAAATTTCTTATGGGCACCTAATAGACCTAGGATTGCATTAAAGAAACATACTAATAGCTGGTCTCAAGGGGTATTTCTTTTCCAGACTTTAATTTATATATTATCTCTTCTATGATAAAAGTTATTACTTTATTAATAGATCGGTCATATGTCTAAAATGGAAAGATTATTGGGAGCTAATTAGTATGCACTTCATGAAAATCTCCTTAACACATAAAAATATGATTATAAATAACTCCATGTTGTGGTTGCTAAAGGAATTTTGTACTTCACCTATTACACCTAAACATATGGTCTGTTACCCATTAAATATTATTATTAGTTATCGTAACTTTATATTCATGCACCCTAAGTATAGGGAATGGAATTTTATTGTATTCCCTATAATTTATACTCGGGGTATGCTTATGTCATCTACTTATGAAGGAGCTCATTTAGCTATAGATAATAATCTAAAGTACTGGTATCAGCTGATATCTGATAATAAAGTTAAAAATCTAGATTTCTTAAAACAAGAATTTGATCTAAGAGAAACTTGCTGGTTAGAGGTTCAGATCTTTAGACAACATCTCATTGATAGAATAGATCTAATGTCTATAACAGTTAAAGAATCTATTCCAAAACTGATTGATTACTTGATAATAAATTTACAGCATAAAGTTTCTGATAAAGGTAAACTTTCATATATACATAAAATTATCAGACAAGAAACTTTTTACAATGTAGATTCATACTGGAATTATTTCACCTCTATTAATGGGGACCCACCAACTCAACAAGATAAACAATATATATTGGAATCTGCTTATAGAACTACATCTTCCATTGTCTGGAGACTTTATACATGGAAATTTTACATAGATCTTTTATACACCTTTGATGATGAATAAAATTAATAATAAAGATAATCTATGTAAGAGATGTAATGTAGAAATTAATGCTGACTGGGCTCATATGTTTTATGACTGTATGAAGTTGAAAGAATACTGGAAGTCAATTAATGAATTTTTGCAGGCTCTTTTTACAGATAATTTCATTATTTCTAAGTCTCTTATATTATTCAACACACCTGTACCTCAATGTGTTAAAAAGATTAAGCTTCCCTTGTTATGGTCTATCCTAGCAGTGGCTAGGAAAATAATAACTAGAAATTGGATTTCAGATACACCTCCTTCGCTCAATGAATTTAAAATGTTATGAATATAATGTGTCATATGGAAATAAGCACAATTAGAATGAGAACAACTAGAAAAACATCACATTTTATTGTATGGGATAATTTACAAAATTTGTTAAAAAAATTCTAATTTCAATAGCACAGTATTTTAGTTTAATTAATTGATCTGATTGTAGTGGATGTCTTTGTAAATACTGTAGTTGTTTTGTTGAATATTATAATAATACCTATTTTTAATTATTTGTATAAAATTGTTATGATATTTCTCTTATATGTTAAAACAATAAACTTGTTTTAAAAAAAAAAAATAATCCCAAACTGCTCGGGTCAACTATAAACAAACACTCTCCTAAATCCAGTTACCAAGACCAGCACTAACCCTCTTCCCACTGAAAATAATGCCGCTGAAGTGCACTTTATAGCAACCACTTCTCACATCTGCAAGCATAATTTAGGCATAACACACACAGACACACACCTCAGACTGCAGAACTAATCAAACAATCTGATCTGGTCCCAATTACTACAATAAAGTAGTACTTGTACAAACTAAAGCCCTCTACAATAGCAGCATATATTTCTACAGATCATCTTAAATTAGGAGCACATGAAAAGTACTACTCTTTATATATTAAACAGAGATTTACAAGAATCATACATTACAACAATATGTAAAACCACTTACATTATGCCAGTACATAAAAAGGAACCTCCACTAAATTTTCAAACTACCAACTGATCACAACAGCCCTTCTACTCTCGAAAGTAGAAGAAAAATGCATCAATAATGAACATTTTCTGCCAGAGAAATAATAAACTTCCCTCTTACAAGGCTTCTGGCACCATCACAGCAAGGAAACTGCCTTACTCCACTTTCTAGATACAGGTCACCCATAAAAAAAAAAAAAGGTAACCCTGTTTCACCCTTATTTCTAGGCCTTTCAAATGCAATTGATATTAACATAATCTTACTCTTCACAAAAAGCTCTCACAACTAAGACCAAGCAACATAACTAGTTACAGTTGTGCCACAGGTTTCAATACTATGACCTCATTTAGTATATTTATTTGGGACATGCACAAGGTAGACAGACATCCAATAATCATTCAGTATACTGACAAAAACTCTTGTTTGCTTAACCACAACACTATTCCAACTACAAAGATCATCCAAAACTCCTCCTCCTCTACTGAGACCTGGTTAAAATGATCAACCACTCAGGGATCCCCTCCCCCCCAAAAAAAATAATTACTTTTACCTCCAGTGACCTCCCATCTAATAGCATTGCCCTACATACAGTTTCACTAGCCGCACCAGAACAGAGTGTGTCACCATCACAAAGTTACTGGGTGTCATCATAGATAAATTAAAAGAACCCATTAGTGCTGCTGCCCAAAAATCCAGCTCAGATTAGGGCTACTTTAACAAGGTCATATTTCACGGACGACACAGGAACGCAACTGCAATACCCCTGTTATTTCCATGCATGCATCTATGTTGTTGTGTCTTTCGGCTTTTCCCGGTTAGGGGTCGCCACAGCAGAACTCCGGTTCGCTAATGATTGGCAGTTGATTTTTACGTGCTGAGTTGCGGGCCCTAACGCACAGCATGCATCTATAATTTTCATAGATCTTTAAACTATGCTAACAAATCAGCATTAATAGAGCTATAATAAAATATGTAAAACTGCACCTTACCTCAATCTAAATCTGGCTAGAATTACATCACATATCATACACACAACTCACAATGGCAAATAAAATCCTGCTCCAGCCATCAGTAATACATTAAGATATTACAAGCCCAAAAGGAGCTTTTGCTGAAAGGATCAACACATAAAACAATCTCAAAAATACAGCAACTCAAACAGGTACTCCTTACACTCCATAAACATAGCTAAACTACAGAAAGTACAGTTGTGTACACTTACCATAAATGTAGATGTTACAGTGTATTCACTGTTGCAGTCATCGCATTTGGGTTATCTGCTTGGAGTAACCCTCAGGTTGGCTTGATTATCAAACTCTTGGGTCCTGCGTCAGTTGCGGTCTCATCTTCCATGACGTCAGGTAGTCAGGGGTATAAAGCATGCAGCCGACGCCACTACATCAGTTTTTCTTGCCCCAGATGTCAGGTGCCCCCATAATGGGAAGCAATTATAAACAAGGTTACACCTTCAACAAAAATGCAAATACACCAAAAAGCTTTAAGCATAGTAAACAAGAATAGAGGTATATAGTCAATAAAAGTCAGGGGGCTGGAGGGAGGGTAACCAGGACTGCAACAGTGAATACACTCGAACATCTACATTTATGGTAAGTGTACACAACTGTACTATGTTCTTCGCGTTTCACTGTTGCAGTCATCACATTTGGGTAGATTCCCAAAGCTAAGGATGGGAGGAGGTAATTAGATAGCATTAGGACCAGCTATAAGGCCCTGCAAGACTGCAGTGGCAAATCTAGCTCTGGATTTAGAAAAAAATTGGCAAGTGGTAATGCTTGGTGAAGGTATGTACAGAACTCCAGGTAGCAGCTTCTAGGATGCCCCTGGTATGGACACCTCTGAGAAAGGCTGTAGAGGTACATGCAGCCCTACTTGAATGTGGTCTACCTGTGGGGTAGGTTTTCCATGATGCTTATAGCAGAAATGAATGCAATGGCCTATCCACTTAGAAATGGCTCGCTTTGAAATGGCCTTCCCCTCTGCCCCTACAACAAATGCAACCAGCAGCTGTTCAGATTTCTTGAGAGTCTTAGTCCTGTCCAAGTAAAATCCAAGTCATCTGTGCATGTCCAAGAAGTGCAGTATTCGTTCCCATTTGTTCTGTGGATTAGAAAAGAAGGTTGGTAAATGACTGGACTGATTAAGGGCCACAATGGATACCACCTTGGGCATGAAGGAGGGATTGGTCCTAAGGGACACCCTGTCAGCATGAAAGATGATGAAATGCTTCAACTGCCATGAGGGCCTGTAATTCAGAAACCCTTCTTGTTGAAGTGATGGCTAGAAGGAAGGCTGTTTTCCAAGAAAGGAATTTCAACTCTGCATTTGCAGCTGGCTCAAAGGGAGGTAGAGTGAACTTTTCCAATACAAAGTTAAAGGTCCCAGGCTGGAGTAGAGGTTCTCCTGGGTGGTCTTGTTTTTGGCCCCTCTGAGGAATTGCCTCAGCAATGAATGAGAGAAGAGGGGTGGTTCTGTATTGTAATGAGCTGAAATGGCTGAGGCATGGATTTTGATGGAGGAAAAGGAAAGGCCCTTGTGAAGCCTCTCAGTTAAGTATTGAAGAATATGGGGTAAATTGGGCACTGCTGTGCCCATCCCTGAGTTTGGCTACATGACCAGAATCTTTTCCATTTTTCAGCATAGGATTTTCTAGTACTAGGCCTCCTTGCCTCCAGAATGACATTCATCACTTGCTTACTGTGGGAAGGTAAAGGAGAGATTAGGTAATTAGCCAGGCTGTCAGGTTCAGAGTTTGAAGTTGTGGGTGCAGAATGTGGCCCTCCTGCTAGGACAGCAGGGCAGGGGTCTGAGGCAGGTGCCATGGTGCCAGCAGTGACACTGCACAAGAGGGGGTACCAGTGTTGGCGTGGCCAGTCTGGTGCAATCAGTATTGTCCTTGGTTTGTCCTGTTTGATCTTTAGTAGTACCTTGGAGAGGAGAGGCAGAGGGGGAAAGGCAGAAACTGATAAGTTTTTTCAAGTGAAGGACAGTGCATCCACTTTCCAAGCTTGTTTGTGGGGAGTCCTTGTGCAAAATTTGTCCAATTGGGAGTTCTGGGGAGAGGCAAACAGGTATATCTCTGGGCTCCCCCATTTGTTTCTCAACATGTTGAATATTTTTGGTTCCAGTTTCCACTCGTGTGGGTCCATGAGATTTCTACTTCGGTTGTCTGCCAGTGTATTTAGCTTTCCTGGCAGGAATTGAGCCTGTAGGTGCACTTGGTAGCTCAAGGCTGTGTTCCACAGAGCCATGGCTAGTCTGCAGAGAGGGTATGAGTGGGTTCCCCCCTGCTTGTTTATGTACCACATAACAGTGGTGGTGTCCAATAATTGTCCTGGAAGAATGTGGTCCTTGAAGGCTGTCAGAGCATTCTGTACAGCTAACATTTCTTTTTGATTGATATGCAAGTGCATTTGATTTGGGTTCCATTTGCCTTGAATGCACTGCCCTGCCAAGTGAGCCCCCCCAAGCATAGTCTGATGCGTCTGTTAGGGTTTGGGCAGAAGGGAGTAGAGTGAATGGCAGTCCCTTGGTTTTGTTGTCAGGTCTCTGCCCACCAAAGAAACTATCTTTAGACAAGGTATGATAGGAATAACTGATTCTAGATCCTGAGAATGTTGACAATATAAGCTTTTTAGATACCATTGCAGTTTCCTCATATGCAGTCTTGCATATGGAATTAGTAGAATGCAAGAGGCCATGAACTCCAAGACTTGCAGTATTTTCCTTGCAGATAGCAGAGTCTTTGTGTCCAGCAGTTTGAAGTAGACTGTCAATTGAATTTGAATTGAATCTACCATTAATTCTACTTTTCTTTTCAAGAAACATCTTAAAAAACATCTGAAAGCACACTGGCTTTGTCCATGTACTAACCCCCATTGATATCTTTTCTCTTCCATTCTTTAATCTTAACTCTATTCCTACACCTGTATCCACTGCCTTCAACTCTACTCTTACTCTCCTATAATGAGAATAAGATACATTTATTATTCCCTTTATCTAATAATTGCTCATAACTTTCTAGTGTGATTTTGTAAAAAAAAAAAAAAAAAAAAAAAAAAATTAATTTTGCTTATTTTACATTTTCTGTATAGAAATGCTTAGTTCAATTTATTTAGTATTGCCTAGTTTTAATTCTGTAGAATTGCTTAGTTTAACTTTGTCAATTTCCTGTTTGGAGCTTTTCTCCCCGGGCCTCTACTGAAAATGGACATATATCCAGCTAGACTAGCCCGGTCAACAAATGTAAAATAAAAATAAAATTTGTTTGTCTGGCATGAGGTAGGCCATCTGGGAAGTTGTATTCAAGCTTTCTCCCAGGAATCCAATTTCTTGGCAGGGTACAAGATGTGATTTCACACTTTCTTTACAAATGCCAGATGATTTAATAATATGTCCTGGCAATCACTGAGGTATGAGTATATTTGAATATTTCTTTGCCTGCAAAATGCAATGACTGGAGCTAGGCATAGGAAGACCCTGGGCGCAGTAGATAAGCCAAAGGGCAGTGCAGAGAGCTGATAGTGCATGTAGCCTGCTCTGAAGAGTAGGTATCTTCTGCAAGATTCGCTTATGTGCAGGTAGGCTTCCTTTAAATCCAGTGTTGCCAACCAGGCATTTTTGCCTAGCATGGGAAGCAGCTGATGAAGAGTTAGCATCTTGAATTTTGAGATTACCAAAAATGTGTTCAGAATAGACAGGTCCAGGATAGGACGCCAGGAACTCTCTTTTGTGGGTACCAGGAAAAAAAAGTCTTGAGTAGATACCTTGCCCCCATTGTTCTTCTGGGACAGGTTGAATAGCCATGATGATTAAAAGAGAGGAAACTTGCTTTTGAGCCTCTGCCCACCGATTTGGGGGTAGGTCTGGCCAACCATTTGGGGTTGGTAAGGAGTGGAAGTGGAATCTGTATCCTTGGGAAACTATGTTTAAAACACATTTGAGCTGGGTAATGAGTTCCCAATTTTTTGCATGCAGGGCAATCTTTCCCCCTAAAGGAACAATCAGTTGAGCAGGGCTTGGAAGGTTTAAAGTTAAGTCATTGAGACAGTTTACCATAGGGGGGAGTCGTACTACTACCTGCTTTGGAAGTGGGAGCCCCCCACTGCTTAGGCCTACGAGTACCTTGGGACTGAAGCTTGGGTGTTCTGCTGGTTCTGGGTTTGGACTGAGAAGGCCTGGAGGAGGCAGAGGTAGGAAATCTTTAATAGTTTGCACAGATTTAGCTTTTTCCTTCATCTTTCTAAGTACTACTTCGGCTTTGTTGCCAAACAGGCGATCTTGGTTTAAAGGGAGCATCCAGTAATTTAGCTTTAACATGATCTGGCAAAGATTGCTCCTTAAGCCAAGCATGCCTTTTAAGTACAGACCCAGTGACAGCAGCCCTGCAAGATGCCTCTGATGAATCAAAACCACATTGCAAAGTATGTTTTCCAACTTGTTCAGCAGAATGCATTAAATCCTGTAAATCTTTATTTTCAGCACAGTCAGGAATCAACATCATTTTCCGTTTAAGCAATCCAGTAATATGCTGCTGATACTTTTAACATATTAAACTGGCAGTTTAAGGCCCTAATGGCCTAGGATTTTTGGCAGTAGTAGCCTTAATGCCCTTGAGACCCTGTGAAATGGTCTCAGGATCCGCAGTAGGATTTTTAAAGAAGAACTTGTGAGAGTCAGCTACCCTGTAATACCCATCAGGTCTTCTGGGAGCAGGAGGCAAAGATTCAGGGGACAGGCTAGATTCTGAGAAGGCATCTACAATGTCCAGTACAGAATGGTTAGAAAGGCCTGTGCTGATGCAGGAGTAAGAATTCCCTAAGCCTCTTTTTGGAGTCAGAGTAACTCCGGCTTTCCCACCGAAAATGCTCCCGAAGAGTATGCAAGGTTTCACCAAAAGATAAATCCTCTGGAGGGGAAGCAGAGGGAATGGAGTCCTCTGCATCAGAATCCTCATAGGTAGGATAAGGGCAAATCCTGGTCATCAGAGAAAACAGAAATTTCAGAATCCTGATCAGAAGGAAAATCAGTCCTAGGTCTCTTAGAGGGGGAAGGGTGGCTTCCCTTGAATAGAGTAATAAGGGTCTTCAGCCATTTGTATCATTTGTTTTTTTTTAGGCATAGGGGCCTGACCATGCGGTCTGGCCGTCGATTTTGTAGGCATGAATAGAGTTTTACGCCTTGAAGAAAAAGATACTCACCCATAAGCGCTCCTACAGGTATGGCAGTGCATGGCTCAACCAAGTAAACATCCAAAGAACACAGCCAGCACTTGGAGAGTTGGTTAGACCAGTGTTTTACTCATAAAATAGCAAGACAAACCGGTTTCGGCATAGACACCAAAGCCTTCATCAGTGTGAATAGAGCTAACACCAAATCCTATTTAAATAAACTCAAACCAACAAACAGTGATTGTAATTGGCTGATCATAATTGACCATTAAGTCCAAGCGGGAACAAACCCCCCAGTCTGCCTATCCATTTTTTCTCTGTTATCTAAAATTGTATGCCAGCCAATAACATTGCTTCTTTTGCCCTTAATAACATCAGTAATGGTAAACCTAAACCTGGCAGATGGATGTAACAAAACATGCTTATATACAAAGCATTGCTAGTCCTCTGATGTTTAACATCACTAAGACGATGACTAACCCGAAATTTAAAAGGCTTAGATGTTTTGCCCACATAAAAAGCACCACAGGAACAGGTAGCAAGATACACCACCCAATCCGAGGAACAAAGAAACAAATATCATATACCCTGGCTGTGTTATGAGGGGTGAAACTGCTAATTCTATTAATACTACTACAGTGGACACAATGACCACATGGATGGCATCCAATAGCAGCCTCCCCATGTGAGTGTTAATTTGTGTTAACTCTCTATCCCTGGTTAATCGGTGCTTATAGTGATTGAGATAGTACAGTTGTGTACACTTACCATAAATGTAGATGTTAGAGTGTATTCACTGTTGCAGTCATTACATTTGGGTAATCTGCTGGCAGGTTGCCCTCAGTCAGCCTGATTAACAAAGTCTTGGGGCCTGTGTTGGGTGCTGTCCCTTCTTCCATGACGTCAGGTTGTCAGGGGGTATAAAACACGCAGCCGACATCATTACATCAGTTTTTCTTGCCAGAGATGTCAGGTGCCTCCCAAATGAGGAGCAAAACAAAATTAAAAACACAAAGTATACCTCCAACCAAAAGCAAATAAACCAAAAAGGCTTTTAAGCATAGTAAAAGAAAGTAGAGGTATAAGTAAGAGAAAAACAGGGGGCTGGAGGTAGGGTAACCCGGACTGCAACAGTGAATACACTCCAACATCTACATTTATGGTAAGTGTACACAACTGTACTATGTTCTTCGTGTTTCACTGTTGCAGTCATTACATTTGGGTAGATTCCCAAAGCTATGGTTGGGAGGATGGATTTATACAGTATTAGTACCAGCTATAAGGCCCTGCAAAACAGCAATGGCAAAGCCAGCTCTAGATTTAGAGAAAATTGGTAAGTGATAATGCTTGGTGAAAGTATGAACTGAACTCCAGGTAGCAGCGTCTAGAATATCCCTGGTAGGCACACAACTGAGAAAAGCTGCAGAAGTAGATGCAGCCCTGGTGGAATGAGATCTGATCCACTGGGGATAGGTTTTCCATGGTGCTTATAGCAGAAATGAATGCAATGGCTTATCCATTTAGAAATGGTTTGTTTTGAAATAGCCTTCCCCTCTGCCCCTGCAGCAAATGCCACCAGCAGTTGTTCAGATTTTCTTCGAGATTTAGTCCTGTCCAAGTAGAATCTAAGTTGTCTGTGCGCATCTAATGAATGCAGAATCCGCTCTCCCTTGTTCTGTGGATTGGGAAAGAAAGTTGGCAAATGAATGGACTGATTAAGGGCCACACTGGATACCTCTTTGGGCATGAAGGATGGATTGGTCCTGAGTGACACCCTGTCCGCATGAAAGATGATGAAAGGCTCCACTGCCATAAGGGCCTGTAATTCAGATATCCTTATAGCTGAAGTGATTGCTAAAGGAAGGCTGTTTTCCAAGAAAGAAATTTTAAGTCTGCAGTAGCAGCTGGCTCGAAAGGAGGTAGAATGAGTTTTTCCAATACATAATTAATGTCCCAGGCAGGGGTCGGAGCTCTCCTGGGTGTGCTCAAGTTTTTGGCCCCTCTGAGGTACTGCTTGAGCAGAGGATGAGAGAAGAGGGGAGGTTCTGTGTTGTAATGAGCTGAAATGGCTGAGGTATGGATTTAATGGAGGAAAAAGACAGGCCGTTGTGAAGCATCTCAGTTAAGTATTGCAAAATCTGAGGTAAATTGGGCATTGCTGTGCTCATCCCTTGAGATTGATTCCAGGCACAGAATCTTTTCCATTTGTCAGCATAATATTTTCTAGTACTAGGTCTTCTCGCCTCCAAGATGACATCCATCACAGGTTTGCTGAGGGATGCTAAGGGTGAATTTAAGCGATTAGCCAAACTGCAAGTTTCAATGCTGGGAGCGGAGGGTGCAGAATTTGGTTCTCCTACTGAGACAGTAAGGAAGGTATCCGAGGCAGGTGCCATGGAGAAATTTGTGACAGCGCAGGAGTGGGTACCAGTGTTGGCGTGGCCAGTCTAGAGCAATCAAAATCATTTTTGGTTTGTCCTGTTTGACTTTTAACAGAACATTGGAGAGTAGAGGCAGAGGGGGAAAAGCGTAGACCGACAGGTTTTTCAAGCTGAAGGATAGAGCATCCACTTTCTAAGGACAGAGCATCCACTTTCTAGGCTTTTTTGAGAGGAGTTCTTGTGCAAAATTTGGCCGACTGGTAGTTCTGGGGGAGGCAAATAGATCTATATGTCTAGGCTCTCCCATTTGCGTGTCAACATGTTGAAAATCTGTGGTTCCAGTCTCCATTTGTGTGGGCCATGAGATTTCTGCTTAGTTCGTCTGCCAGAATATTCAGTTTTCCTGCCAGGAATTGAGCTTGTAGTTGCACTTGGTAGCTCAAGGTCATGTTCCACAATGCCATGGCTAGTCTGCAGAGAGGGTAGGAATGTGTACCCCCCCGTTTGTTTATGTACCACATAACCGTGGTGTCAGTCTATCAGTAGCTGTCCTGAATGAATGTAGTCCTTGAAGGCTGTCAGAGCATTCTGTACAGCTAGCATTTCTTTTTGATTGATATGAAGGTGCATTTGATTTGGGCTCCATTTGCCCTGAATGCACTTCCCTGCCAGATGAGCCCCCCCCCCATGCATAGTCTGATGCGTATGTAGTTAGGGTTTGGGCGGCAGGGGGTAGTGTGAATGGCAGTCCCTTGTTTTGGTGGCAGGCCTCTGCCCACCATAGGAACTCTAGGCATAGGCAAGATAGGAATCATTGTTTCCAGGCTGTGACAATGTTGACTCGATAAACTTTTTAAGTACCACTGACGTTTTCTCATATGCAGGCTTGCATATGGAATGAGAAGAATGCAGAAGGCCATGAACCCCAAGGCTTGCAGTATTTGTCTTGCAGATAGCAGGGTTTTTGTGGCCACCTGTCTGAAGTAAATTACCAAATGAATTTGCTTTTCTGGCATGAGGAAAGCCATCTGGGCAGTTGTATTCAAGCTTGCACCCACAAATGTAATCTGTTGAGAGGGTACCAATTGTGATTTATTTTCGTTAGACAAGTTAGAACCCTTTTTACAAACGCCAGATGTTTTATAAGTACGGCCTGGTTTTCTGCCTGAATTAGACAATCGTCCAGGTATGGATATATTTGAATATTTATTTGCCTGCAAAATGCAATTACTTGAGCCAGGCACTTTGTGAATACCCTGGGGTGTAGTAGACAAGCCAAAGGGCAGTGCAGAGAACTGATTATGCAAGTAGCCTGCTTTGAAGCATAGGTATCTTGTGCAAGATTCCATGATTGGGATATGCAGGTAAGCTTCTTTCAAATCTAGAGTGGCCAACCAGGCATCCTTGCCTAGCATAGAAAGTAACTGGTGAAGAGTCAGCATCTTGAACTTTGGAATGTCCAGAAAGGTGTTTAGAGTACACAGGTCCAGAATTGGACGCCATGATTTGTCTTTTTTGGGTACCAGGAAAAGCCTGGAATAGAAACCTTGTCCCTTTTCCTTTTCTGGTACCGGTTGAATAGCCCCATGTTTAAGAAAAAAAGTACTTGTTTCTGGGCCTTTGCCCACTGATTTGGGGGCAGGTCTGGCCACCCGTTTGGAGTTGGCAACATGTGGAAATGAAATCTGTATCCCTGGGACACTATATTTAAAACCCATTTGTCCTGGGTTACGAGTTCCCAGTTTTTTGCATGTAGAGCAATCTTTCCCCCCCAAAGGGGTGGCTAAAAGATAAGTGCTTGGTAATTTTAAAGGAAAGTCAATGAGACTATTTATCATAGGGGGTGTCTTGTTATTTCCAGATTTGGAAGTGGAAGCACCCCATTGCTTAGTTCCGAGAGTCCCTTGGGACTGAAACTTGGTGTTTTTGGTGTGTCTGGGTTTGACTTGAGTGGATCTGGAAGGAGCTGGAAAGGACCAGTTCTTAGTAGGCCAGTGCCTACTAAATCTTGGAGGCTGCACTTGTAAGAAATCTTTCACAGTTTGCATAGATTTAGCTTTATCTTTCATCTTTTTTAGAACTTCTTCAGCCTTATTATCAAACAAGCAGTCCTGATTTAAAGGAACATCCAACAATTTTGCTTTAACATGATCAGGCAGAGATTGCTCTTTAAGCCAATCATGCCTTTTAAAGCACAGACCCAGTAACAGCAGCCCTGCAAGAAGCCTCTAAAGAATCAAAACCACATTGCAAAGTATGTTTTCCAACTTGTTCAGCTGAATGCAATAAATCTTGTAAATCTTTATTTTCCACACAGTCAGAAATCAACATCATTTTCTGTTTAAGTAGTCCCATGGTATGCTTTTGATATTTTGGCATATGAAATTGACAGTTTAAAGCCCTGATTGCCAAGGTTGCAGAAGTATAAACCTTTTTACCCCATCTATCCAGCACCCTGGAATCTCTATCAGAAGGGGTAGGATTTTTAGCAGTAGAAGTCTTAACGCCCTTGGGCCCCTCAGAAATGGTTTCTGAGTACGCAACAGGATTTTTGAAAAGGAACTTGTGGGAGTCAGGAACCCTATAGTATCTATCAGGTTTACTAGGAACTGGAGGCAGGGAATCAGTGGCCATACTGGATTCCAAAAACACATCATCAATAAATGTCTAGTACAGGAGGTATGGCCAAAGGCCTATGCTGAGGAAGAAGGAAATCCCTAAGCTTCTTTTTGGATTCAGAAAATTCCTGACTTTCCCAGTGGAAATGTTCCCTTAAGGTATGTAAAGTTTCCCCAAAAGAAAAGTCTTCAGGGGGGAAGCAGAGGGAATGGAATCCTCTGCATCAGAATCCTCATAAGTAGGTATGGACAAATCCAGATCATTAGAAGAGTCCTGATCAGAAGATTCATAGTCAAGTTCAGCCCTAGGCCTCTTAGAAGGGGGGGGGGGGGGGTTGACTACTCCTGATTAGAGTAAATCTTCAGCCATTTTGATCATTTGTTTTTTTAGGCATAGGGGCCTGAACATGTGGCCTGGGCATTGTTTTTTTTAGACATAGATTGAGATTTAGGCCTTAGTGTTGAAGGTGGAGTCGGTTTAATATGAAAGTCTGTAGGCCTGAATACACCCTCAGAAGCTGGTGCCTGCACAGCAGCTCCGGACCCATCCAAGGCAGAGACATCCACGGGTTCCATAGGTGAAGCATCTCGTGGCATACCAGACTCCGAATGGGTCTCAGTAGAGGCCTGCGAATCGGAAGTAGCTGGTATCAGGGGCTGCAAAAGTGCCTCACTGAGTACCAGCGAACTGGCGACTGGGTTAGGAGAAGTGTCGATGGCAGTTTTGGACCTCGGCCTGTCTCTGTCTTTCTTTGCGATTTTTCAGAATTCTGGTAGTCGGATGGCTAACAGACGTCATTTCTGGATAATTAAACCGAGAACCAAAATATTTAGAGGCAAAAATGTACAACGGATAGTGCGCTGATTAAATAAAGCACAAAACCGACAGCAAGGTACATCGTGGTCAGGGCCTAGGCAAGGAATACAGTACAAACAAAAATCTTTATGAGGTATTTGCTTTCCACAAATAATGCAATTATTAACTTTTACTGACATCGGTAAGGAGCAAGAAAAAGTTTCCCCAACGAGGTACTTAGCTTTAAGTTGAAGACTTCCGTTCTGAAACTCGAAAACAAAAATTTCAGAAGTCGGCCGACCGGCACTTGTGAACTGCTTCTGCTTCGGGCACCGCACGGCAAGAAAGACTGATGTAATGGCGTTGGCTGCATGTTTTACACCACTGATGACCTGATGTCATGGAAGAAGGAACAGCAACCAATGCAGGACCCAATACTTTGTTAATCTGAGGGTGACCTGCCAGCAGATTACTCAAATGTAATGACTGCAACAGTGAAACACTAAGAACATATGCAACCACTGTTTTGCCTCTCCTAAAACCAAAATGGCACCTGTCATTGACCAAGTACCGAAGTTTATGATCCGCCTGCAGTATGTCCCAGTTACAATGAATAACCTGACAAAACATGTCCGTGTTCCTGCCATACGTAGTAGTAAACCTGAGCTATGTAGAAGCATTTCTAGATTTGGTCTTATATTTCATTAATTCCGACCTATCCTTCCCAGATACCTGATGGCAAGCCATAGTAATAGTCCCAGCCTGGATAAAAAATACCTGAACAATCAAGATATCCTCTTCTCGCTTACTAGACCATTTAAAACTGGCTTTTTTTACGTCTTACTGAAGTGAGTTTGTTGCACTCTATAGTACTCTTATCAGCCATCAGTATTACATTACTTCACTTTCCAAATATTCAACACCCTATTGGTTAGTAATGTTGCTATGTTTATATTGAGTTTCCTACTACACTAACATTCTGCAATTTGTACCAGTGTCACTTATCAGAACTCGCTGCACATTATATCTTTGTGTGATGGTCCATGTTTATTTGGTTTTAATGAGTTTCACTGTTTTTGTACACTGTCCTTTCCTTATAAAGGAAAACGTTGCTACATTGAGCAGCTACCACTTCTTGGAGCTTTCCTCGCCAATACACCACTACAAATAAGCAATGTAACCCAGCCAACCTTGCCTGGGTAAACAAAAGCAAATTAATGTACATATAAATAAAACTTGAGGACTTGTGCTGAGATGACAGGTACCAAAGGAACTAAGGTTTGAAAAGTACAGTTGTGTACACTTACCATAAATGTAGATGTTAGAGTGTATTCACTGTTGCAGTCATTACATTTGGGTTATCCTGCTGGCAGGTTGCTCTTAGTCGGCCCGGATTCCAAAGTCTTGGGTCCTGCGTCAGTTGCTGTCGCCTCTTCCCTGCCGTCAGGTTGTCAGGAGTATAAAAGATGCAGCAGACGCCACTTTATTCAGTTTTTCTTGCCCCAGATGTCAGGTACCCCCAAAAGGGTAGGCTACAATTATGTAAATAAAACATACATGCACCGAAAATAAGCTTTATCTTCCTCTATAAGCAAATACACCACCTAGGTTGTATAGATTAGAGAAGTAAAGATAAGTTCCAGCAAAAATAAGGGGGATGGTGGGTGGGTAATCTGGACTGCAACAGTGAATACACTTGAACATCTATATTTATGGTAAGTGTACACAACTGTACTATGTTCTTCGTGTTTCACTGTTGCAGTCATTACATTTGGGCTGAGTCCCAAAGCTATGGTTGGGGGGCTGGAGCTAAACGGCATTAGGAGCGGCTAAGAGGCCCTGCGAAACTGCAGTGGCAAAGCCTGCCCTGGATTTAGAGTAAAGAGGCAGATTGTAATGTTTTGTAAAGGTATGCACTGAACTCCAAGTAGCAGCCTCTAAATTGTCTTTGGTTGGTACTCCCCTGAGAAAGGCTGCAGAAGTGGCTGCAGCTCTGGTTGAATGTGGCCTAATGCCCTTAGGCACTGGTTTGCCATGCTGTGAGTAGCAGAAACGAATGCAGTGACCTATCCACTTTGAAATAGTCTGCTTGGAGATAGCCTTTCCTTGTGATGCTGTGGCATATGCCACTAGTAATTTTTTCTGTCTTTCTGAAAACTTTGTCCAAGTAGAATCTAAGTTGTCTGTGTGCGATTTGGATAACAAGTTGGCAAATTAATTGTTTGGTTAAGGGCTACACTGGATACCAGCTTAGGCATAAATGTAAGGTTTTGTTCTCAGAGAGACCCTGTCTGGATAAAAAATGATAAAAGGGTTCCACAGCCATGAGAGCCTGTAGCTCTGAAACTCGTCTTGCAGATGTTATTGCTAGGAGCAGAGCGGTTTTCCAAGATGAGAACTTTATATCCGCAGTAGCAGCTGGCTCAAAAGGAGGTAAGGTGAGTTTTTCCAAGACATAACTGAGGTCCCATGCAGGTATTGGCATTCTCCTTGGAGGCCTTAAGTTTTTGGCTCCTCTGAGGTACTGCCTTAATAAAGGATGAGAAAAGAGTGGTGGCTCTGTATTGTAATGAACTGAAATGGCAGAGGCACGGATTTTAATTGATGAAAAAGATAGGCCTTTGTCCAGCATCTCAGTTAAGTATTGCAAAATCTGAGGAATATTTGGGACAGCTGTATCAGTTCCTTGAACTTGGTTCCAAGCGCAAAATCTCTTCCAATTCCCAGCATAGGATTTTCTAGTACTGGGCCTTCTGGCTTC
>NC_056725.1:732608738-732695823 GCF_019279795.1 Protopterus annectens | reverse complement strand
ATTTTTTGCTGTTGAGGCCTTAACTCTCTTTGGACCCGGTGAAATAGTTTCAGAATCAGCAGCAGGGTTTCTAAATAAAAATTTATGTGAGTCAGGGACCCTGTAATATCTGTTAGGCTTACTGGGAACCGGAGGTAAGGAGTCAGGGGGTCAAGCTTGACTCCGAAAACACATCATCCACAATGTCTAACACATGGGGTATGGCTAAAGGCTTGTGCTGAGGGAGGAGGAGGAGGAAATCCTTGAGCCTCTTTTTTGACTCCGAGAAGTCTTGACTCTCCCAGTGAAAATGCTCCTTCAAAGTATGCAATGTTTCTCCAAATGAATAATCCTCAGGAGGAGATACAGATGGAATAGACTCCTCAGCATCAGAATCCTCATAGAGAGGTATAGATAATTCCTGATCAGAAGAGCAATCAGAAGAAATATCAACCTGATCTGAAGATTCATAATCAGTGTCTTGCCTAGGCCTCTTATCTGGAGGGGGATGGCTGCCCCTGATCAAGGTAACAAAGTCTTCAGCCATTTTGATCATCTGTTTTTTAGGCATAGAGGCCTGTGCACGTGGCTCATGCGTCAGTTTTTTTAGTTTTAGAAGTTGCTTTTGTCTTTGGTTTTGCAGGTGTCGGTTTGATATACAAATGTTGAGGTCTGAATACACCCTCAGAAGCCAGTGCCTGCTCAGCGGCTCCGGACCCATCAGAGGGAGATACATCCGTCGGTCCAATACCTCGAGTATCTTGCGGCATGCCGGACTCCTCATGGCTGTCGGTAGAGGCCTGCGACTCAAAGGTAGTGGGTATCAGGGGCTGCAAAAGCACCTCAGCGTACCGGCGACTGGCTTAGAAGCTTCGTCTGTTTTGGATCTCGACTGCCTTTCTCTGTCCTTTTCTTTGCATTTTTATGTACTCCGGTAGTCGGATTGCTATCAGACGACATTTCTGGGTAGTTAAATCTGTTTCCAAAATACTTTGATGAAAAAAATATACAGACGCTTAATAGTGCTTTGGTTAAATCTAGCACAAAACAAACAGACAGCCTTGGCAAGGAATACAGTATAAATGGAAATCCTTATGAGGTATTTGCTTCCCACAAGTAATACAATTATTAACTTTTTCTGACATCGGTAAAAAGCAAGAAAAAAAAAATTTCCCCAGCGAGGTACTTCGCTTTAGTGAAGACTTCATTTCTGAAACTCAAACTCAAATATTACAATAGTTGGCCGACCGGCACATGCGAAATGTTTCTGCTTCAGGCACCACGTGGCAAGAAAGACTGAAGAAAATGGCGTCGGCTGCATGTTTTATACCCCTGGCGACCTGACGGCATGGAAGAGAAGACAGCAACCAACGCAGGAACCAAGACTTTGGAATTCAGGCCGACTGAGGGCAACCTGCCAGCAGATTACCCAAATGTAATGACTACAACAGTGAAACACGAAGAATATCTAATGACAGGTCCCATGGTTGAATAGGTTCTCTAAAAGGGGGCTTCAGATGATTCACACCTTTTATGAAGGCCTTGCATAATTTGTGTGACATAAGAGAGGAGTCTTGGACACCTTCATGGAAATTAGATATTGCAGCCAAATGAGCTCTAATAGTAGAGGCCGATCGACCCGATTGAAATAGATCGGCTAGATACTCTAGTCCTATTGACACTGGTCCTAAAAAAGGATCTACTTACTTATCTAAGCAAGGGGAAAAGATTTACCTCTTGGCTGAAAGAAAAGCAATTCTAGTGGAAGACTTAAGAGATGCAATAAGAATGTCCTGTACTGGTAAAGAAAGATCATGCTGCCTGGCAATCAAGGGAATTGGAGGAGCCAAGCTGTGAGCTTCAGGCTAAGTTGGGATGAATCAGATTCTGTGAATGGGAGATCAACCCCAGGGTTGGATGAAGAATCCATGGTTGATCTAGCAGGTGAGGCCAAAGGAAGGGGAACCAAATCTTACAAGGCCAATATGGTGCTATGAGGATCACCTTGCTCTTCAACAGATGGGCTTTCTTCAGAAACTGGGGCAAGAGGTGGAAATGCATAAAGAAGACCCGAGGGCCAATTGTGGACTAGAGCATCCCTGGGTGACTGTCTCAGAGGGGGAATCAGGGCGAAGTAGTTGCTGCATTTGTAGTTGGTCGGGGATGCAAAGAGGTCACAGCAAGGATGGCCCCAGCGGTGGAAGATTTCTGCTGCTATCAAGGGATTCAGGGACCACTCATGAGGTTGTAGAATGCACCCGAGTTTGTCTGCTATCACGTTGGAACTCCTGGGAATGTGCGTTGCTAGAAGAAAACGGTTGGTAGCCATCGACCACTGCCATATCCTCATGGCCTCACGACAAAGGGGGTACGATTTGGTTCTGCCCTGTTTGAAGATGTACCAGACCACCACCATGTTGTCTGATTGTATCGCAATAGTCCCAGACGGCAGCAGGGGATGGAATGCTTGCAACGTCAGAAGCACCGCCCTCAGCTCTAGAACATTTATATGCAGTTGGGCCTCCAATTCAGACCAAGTGCCTTGGACTGTCTGACCCTGACATAGCCCCCCCAACCCCATAAGGGAGGAGTCAGTGGTCACTCTAGCCTTGGGGGGAGAAGGGGCGAGACCACTGTGACGGGTTGTGGGTCATCCACCAATTTAAATACTGTTTGCACCTGTGAGTTACTTGAATCTTGGCTGAAAGAGGATGCCGAAAAGGATACCATTGGGTGAGCAGTAGCCATTGTAGAAGCCTCATGTGAAACCTGGCCAGCGGGACAATGGTGATGGAGGCTGCCATGGAACCAAACAACTGTAGGACAGTGTGAGCTGTGGATTTCTCCCTTGAAAGTATTGGGATCAGTTGTTGCTTTATCCGTAGAATTCTGTGCTCTGGAATGGATGCTCTGCAATTCTTTGTATCCAATATGACCCCTATGTATTCTGTGGACTGAGATGGGGTGAGATTGGATTTTTGCCAGTTTATGGTCAAGCGTAGCCTTTCTGCAGTGAGGAGAGAGTATGCCAGGGCTTCTTCCAATAGATGTCTGGTGGGGGTGGAGATGAGCCAGTCATCTAGTTATGAAAACACCTGGAATCCTTGTAGTCGTAAGTGAGCTGTGACGACTGCCATGCACTTTGTGAACACTCTGGGGGCTGTACAGAGTCCAAAGGGCAGTACTCTGAACTGCTAGTGACTGGCTCCAGCACTGAAGCGCAGAAAACTTCTTGATGGCCTGTCCACTTTTATGTGGTAGTATGCATCTTTAAGATCTATCGAGAACATCCAAACATCTTTTTCCAAAAGCGGGAGGATAGACTGTATTGTGACCATCCGGAATTTTTGTACTCTTACAAACTTGTTCAATACACTGAGATCCAAAATTGGTCTCCAGTCCCCGGTAAAATATAATCTTGAGTAGAATCCGGATCCTATCTGGTCTGGAGGGACTATTTGGATGACTCTTTCTTAGCAGCTTTGCTATCTCTAGTGCTGTTTCTTCCCTTTGACTGGGTGGAACGTCGGGTAAATTTGTTGGGGGGGGGGCAGGACAAAGATCGAAGGGAATATGGTAACCTCTGGTTATTATCCTTTGTACCCATGAGTCGGTGGTGATGGTTAGCCAGGCAGAAGGGTCCAAGGAGAAATGACCCCCAACCACCTCCAGAGGAAAGGAGTTGGGCCGCTCTTCAGGAGCGCTGGTAGGACTGACCAGGAAAAGAGTCCCTGGAACTCTGGTTACGTGGACCACCTCTGCCCCGTAAAGGGCATCTTCCCTGTGAGTTTCCACCTCTGCCTGTAGGGGAGAAGTCTGCCTGTGTGACCCGGAGACTTTTTATACCATATCTTTCCACTCTTCTGTTTTTGGAGAAAGCATGTTGAGGGGAAGAATAACTGACATCCACAGCAGAAAGGGTCTTACTGTCCTGTTCATATCTGGCCAGTGTGCTTTTAACCTTGGTTCCAAACAATGAAGAGGCTTCGATGGGAGCATTGAGAAAGGAAGACTTGAAGGGTTCTGCGAAATTACATAAGCGCATCCAGGCATGTCATCTCAAAACAAAATTCCTGAACTCACCGCTCTAGCTGCTCCTTTTGATGCGCGAGATATCAGGCGCATGGAGGAGTTTGATATCGATTCAATGGTAGCCAGCTGAGCGGCCACTTTGTCACGGACCTCATCAGACATGGCACCAGCCAAAGTTTCAGAGAGCTCAGATACTAAATCCCGCTGAAGCCTGGTAAAGTGTGCCATATAATTTAGAGACCTGATTGCAAAGGTCGCTGATGCAAAAGTATGCTTCCCTGTTCTGTCCAGAGCCTGTGACTCTTTGTTGGGCGGATGGACAGCCTGGCTTTCTTCTTCCGCCAGTCCTTTTTGGTTGCGGCCGCCACCACCAGAGCATCTACAGGAAGACCTTTGGACCAATGGGGGTCTGTAGCAGGAGGGGACAAAATTTTATCTGGCCTCCGGGGAATGGCTTCAACGGTGTCAGAAGCCTTCTACGCATGCTGCACGACGAGCCGGACCAGTTCGTCGGCAGGTGGAGTAACCCAGGAGGTAGGGGGCCGGGCATAAAAGGCCTGCAGGTACACAGACCCTTCAGAGGTCGGGTTAGAGGGCTGCCAGTCACCTCTCTAAGGATTTCGAGGCTAATCACCAAAGGATACCTTCCTCTTGCACGAGCTTTTTCAATGAACTTCCTCAGAGGGAGAAGCTGGGGAAGACGACGCAAAAGGTGTTTTCTGTGAGAGTACATCCTGAGGCCCTTGCACCCGGTGTCCGCTAGGAGCGACTTGTGTACAATGCAGTCCAGAGGAGGGCGGGGAGATTGACAGCACAGTAAATCGCCAGCAGACACCAAAGCCTTCTCCATTAGTTGGAAAGCCAGTCCACTTGAAGAGGGGTGAGCGTCCAGGACAGGGGTCACCCCCCCCCCAAGTGGCTCAGCCTGCCGACTCGGAGTCCTTGGATGGCTGTGTATACCAAATTACGTACGCCACAGCTGACATCCTGGGTCGCAGCAAAACTCTCCTGCCACGAAAGCAACTGCAGTTCCTTAGTGAGGTCCATAAAGGCAACCGTAGAGGGGGAAGACTGTGCTATATCAAGGGGCTTCAAAGGCAAAGAATTAGGAGAATAAGTAGGGGTCTTTGGCAAAGGGTGATCACCTCCCAAGGAAGGATAGGTCCTGGGGGGGGGGGAAGATACCTCTGGCGAAAAGCAGTTGATCCACAAGATGCAACACGTTATGTTCAGAAAGGCTTCTAGTGGATTTCACGGACATGGCTGAGGGAAGAGTCAGGTCTATCCACAGATGGGCAAGCTTGGTGCCCACCTCACCAGTCTGCACTGAAAACAACGGGGCTGTAAGAAACTGAACTACAGGTGTCTGCACCGAGGAAATCATGGGTGCCAAAGTCATGGTCTGCACCGACAATAAGGTCGGTGCCGAAGTGGTTGTCGGTGCCGAGGCTGGGACTGAAAAAATCAGTGTCAATAACTGACTTGTCGGTTCCGGGTAAGGTGTCAGAGCCAATGTAGTTACAGCCTGCGCTGACTGGATAGTCGGTGCCGGTAGAGAGGTCTGAACAGAGGAGCCCCTCGGTACCGATACGGTAAAGGGCACGCTAGTCAGTGCCGAAATCACAGATGGCGCAGATGGCCTCGGTGCCGAAGGTCTAGGCACCGAAAGCGCTGGAGTCGAAAAAAGAGTCAGATCCGAAGTAGAAAGCTTAGCCATCTTGGGTCTCTGTTGGTGGGAGACCCCAGCCGGGGACAAAGGAAGAGATATGGCCTTTGAATGATCATCAGTCTTTTTCTTATGGGATCTTGGAGGGGTTGAAGACTCCGACCCAGAAATAGCCTCTGAAAAAGGAGATTTGAGTAGCCCCTTCTTATTTTTCCTCTCAATCAACGTCCTGTTAGAGAAGTTCTTACAAATTCCACAGGGCGGATCAACTGATAAATGAGGCACACCCAAGCAAAAGACACACAGAGAATGTGCATCTGAAGTAGGTAATTTAAGACCACTATCTGAACATCTCTTAAATCCTGGACTACCTTTTTTATCTGCCATGATAGGAAAGAAGGAAATCAGAAAGAATACCAGCAATGGTACAAGAAATACCCGAAGGTAAGGAGGAAAAGGGGTCTAACAACGATGGTATAGAAGATACCTCACAGTAAAAAAGATTGAAAAATTTCAAGAAGGGATAGTCATTAAATGCAATCAGGTAAGAGAAAACAAATTAGAAACTTTTCTGAGAGAAAAATTTGTTTTAGACTAGTAGGACAACAAAATATTATACTTAGCTCAAGAGAAGTAGCTTGACACGACCAAATGGTGACGTGGCAAATGAAATCTGGGGTAACAGGGAGAGGGGAATTCTGGGTAAGAGTTTCAGCTTGAGAGTTTGTAGCTGACGCGAGCTTGGAAGACGGCCGGCCCATACGTAAGGAATGAACGAAGATCAACAATATCAGATGCTCTGTTTAGGATAGTTTACGAATTAAGAACTTATTTATTTTTGTTAATTACACAGTTCTTGAGTATTTTCTAATCCCTTCCATAAGAAATTAATTTTCTAATCCCTTCCATAAGAAATTAATTTAGGCACAAGGCAGCCTTATGCTCAACCGACTGGAAACTTTGATTCACATTAGATTGGCAGTATGTTCATATTCTAAACCTACAAGTTATTTTATTGGCTACTTTTATTATTATGTATTAATAAATACTAGGTATTTCACAAGTGATATTTTTAAATTAAAGCTCGAGACTCTGGACTACAGTGAATTTCTATCATGTACAGGGCTTTCACTTTGAAATATTACAACAGGGAGAGCCAGTGGATAATTTTAAACTTTCGTGACCAATATGTTACTCTTGGTTAAACTACTCCGTCCACACACCCTTATTTCTATTAGTCTCATCATCTTCTTTCAGCTGTTCCCGTTAGGGGCGGAACATCTGATGTTCTTCGCGTTTCACTGCTGCAGTCATTACATTTGGGTAATCTGCTGGCAGGTTGCCCTACTTTTCCATTTCTTCCTGTCCTCTGCATCTTGCTCTGTCACACCAACACCTGCATGTCCTCTCTCATCACATCCATAAACCTTATCTTAGGCCCTCCTCTTTTCCTGTTACCTGGTAGCTTCATCCTTAGCATCGTTTTCCCCAATATACTCAGCACCCCTACTCAGCACATGTCCAAACCTATGTAATCTTGCCTCTCTGGCTTTGTCCCCAGACCTTCCAACCTGGGCTGACCCCTAATATACTTATTCCTAATCCTGTCCACCCTCGTCACACCCAGTGCAAATCTTAACATCTTTAACTCTGCCACATCCAGCTCTAACTCCTGCCTTTTTGTCAATGTCACTGTCTCCAACCCATATAAAGTACAGTTTTGTACCTACCATAAATGTAGATGTCCGATAGGTATGCATCTGCAGTCATAACATATGGGTTGTCCTGCCTCAGGCAGCCCTTCGGTCGACCGGATTCCAAAGTCTGGGTCTGGCCTCGGCTGATGTCGCACTTTCCCCGACGTCAGAGCTTCTGGGGTATAAAGGCATCAGCCGACGCCATTTTCCTCAGTGTTTCTTGCCCCAGATGCCAGGTGCCCTCTAGGAAGGCTAAATTTGGATAAATGCTGAAAAGTTCCAAACAGTAGCAAAATATATATACAAACAAACAAATACACCATAATAGATTCCCCCAGCTAGCTGAAAGAGGGGCAAGCACCCTAGGAATCCCACAGAGGGGAAGGAGGGTGGGTAATCCTGACTACAGATGCATACCTATCGGACATCTACATTTATGGTAGGTACAAAACTGTACTATGTCCTTCAAGGATGCATCTGCAGTCATAACATATGGGTAGAATACCACAGCCAAACTGGGGGAGGAGGTGCTAAGAGAAGGATGGTGTAGTTAGGATCCCCTGCAGAACTGCAGTTGCAAACCCTGCTCGGGATCTGGAGTATAAAGGTAGATTATAATGCTTGGCAAATGTATGCACGGAGCTCCAAGTAGCAGCTTCTAAAATGTCCTTGGTAGCCACCCCTCGTAGGAAAGCTGTGGTGGTGGCTGTGGCCCTTGTGGAATGAGGCCTGATATTTTCAGGAGCTGTCTTTCCATGAAAGGAGTAGCAAAAGCGAATGCAATTTCCTATCCATTTTGAAATTGTCTGTTTGGAAATTGCTCTTCCTTGCACCCCCGTTGCATATGCTACAAAACGTTGGTCAGTTTTTCTGTTGGTTTTAGTTCTGTCCAGATAGTAGCTTAGTTGTCTGTGCATATCCAAGGTGTGCAAAAGTTTTTCTCCTTTGTTCTGTGGGTTAGGGAAGAACGTAGGCAAATGAATAGCTTGGTTCAAGGATACCCTGGATACCACCTTTGGCATGAAAGTAGGATTGGTTCTCAGTGACACTCTATCCTGGTGGAAAATAAGAAAAGGCTGCACTGCCATTAATGCCTGTAACTCGGATACTCTTCTTGCTGAAGTGATTGCCAGAAGGAAAGCAGTTTTCCAAAATAAACTGTAGGTCTGCTGATGCTGCTGGTTCAAAAGGAGGTAGTGTCAATTTTTCCAGCACAAAATTGATATCCCATGCAGGTAGAGGGGGTCTCCTTGGAGGTTTAACATTTTTGATCCCTCTCAAAAATTGTCTGAGAAGAGGGCGAGAGAAGATAGGGGGATCCATATTGTATTCTGCTGAAATTGCTGAAGCATGGATCTTAATGGAAGAATAAGACAGTCCATTGTGGAACAGTTCTGCTAAGTATTCTAGGATGTGTGCTAGGTTTGCCACTGTGACATCTGTGCCCTTTGATGTGCTCCAAATGAGGAATCTCTTCCAATTTGCTGAGTATGTTTTCCTTGTGGAAGGTCTGCGAGCCTCCAGGATAATGTCCTTGACCCTCTGAGATAAAACAGTTTGGTTTGGTTTTAAGGAATTTTCCAGGCTGTTAGTTGCAATGTTTTCAAGTTTGGATGCAGGGTCTTGAAATTGTTCTGCGTTAGAAGAAGAGGCCATAGGGGTAGAGGCCATGAGTTTGCCTGAGACGTGCTTCTCAGTAGCGGATACCAGTGTTGTCTTGGCCAGTCCGGAGCTATTAGTATCACCTTTGGCTGTTCCTCCCTGATCTTCAGTAGAACCTTGTACATTAATGGGAGAGGTGGAAAAGCATATACTGTTAGGGCATTCCAGCTGAATGAGAGAGAGTCCACCCTCCAGGCTTGTGGGTGGTATGTCCTTGAGCAGAATTTCTTCAGTTGGTGGTTGAGTGGGGAGGCGAACAGATCTATCTCTGGCATTCCCCATTTCTTTGTTATGAGTTTGAAGATGTCTGGATGCAGCATCCATTTGTGTGCATCCGTGGTAGTCCTGCTTAAGCTGTCTGCTAGTGAACTCTCTTTTCCTGGTACGAATTTGGCCTGTAGCTGGATATTGAGATTCAGGCATAGGTTCCACAGATTCATTGCCATCCGGCATAGAGGGTAGGAATGTGTGCCTCCCTGTTTGTTTATGTACCACATGACCGTGGTGTTGTCTGTCCTTATCAACAGATGTCCTTGCTGGAGGAATGGTTTGAATGTCTCGATTGCATGCTTCACTGCCAGCATCTCCTTTTGGTTTATGTGCATGCTTAGCTGTCCTTGAGGCCATAGGCCTTGGATACATTTGTCCTCCATGTGTGCTCCCCATCCTAGGTCTGAGGCGTCCGTGGTGATGGTCTGCCTTGGTTTTGGTTTGTTGAAAGGCAACCCACTGTTGGACTGGCAGGCCTGAGCCCACCACAGGAATTCCTTTTGAAGGCATGGAATGATTGGTATCATGGTTTCTAGACTGTGCCTGTGTTGAGACCATACATTCCTTAGGTACCATTGTAATTTCCTCATATGCAGCCTGGCATGCGGGATCAAGATTATGCAGGATGCCATGTAACCCAGGGCCTGCAGGACTTTCCTTTCAGTAAGCTGAGCTTGTCCTGTCAAAATCATGAAATAATCTGGAAGTTGTTTTTGCTTTTCTTCTGTGAGAAAAGCCATCTGAGTGATTGTGTCCAGATCCGCACCCAAAAAGGTTATCCTTTGGGATGGCACTAGTCTTGACTTTTGGATGATGACTGTGTATCCCAAGGCCTGTAGCAGGTGTATGACATAGGCCAAGTCCTTTAACAATTTTGTCTTGTTGTCTGCTTGTATTAGGCAGTCATCCAGGTATGGGTAAATTTGTATTCCCTGAAGTCTGCAATGTGCAATTACTGATGCCAGGCATTTCGTGAATACTCTGGGCGCAGTAGATAAGCCAAAGGGCAATGCTGAGAATTGATAATGCTCTGATCCTGCAAGAAATATGAGGTGTCTTCTGCAATCTGGTCGGATAGGGACGTGCAGGTATGCCTCCTTGAGATCTAGAGTCACCAGCCAAGACTCCTTGCCCAACATGGGAAGAAGTTGCTGTAGGGTCAGCATTTTGAATTTTGGCACAATGAGATATGTGTTCAGTGCAGACAAGTCGAGAATAGGCCTCCATTGGTTTTCTTTTCTTGGTACAAGGAATAGTCTGGAGTAAAATCCTTGGCCTTGTTCCATAGATGGTACCCTTTCTATCGCTTTCATCTGAAGTAAATTGTTGATTTGTCTTAAAGCCTCTGCCTTCTGGTTTGGTGGAAGGTTTGGCATTCCGCTTCTTTTTGGTAAAGTGTGGAAGTGAAACCTGTATCCTTTGTCTATTGTTTGCAATGTCCATGTGTCCTTTGTAATGCAATGCCAGTTTTTTGAGAATAAAGCCAGCTTTCCGCCCAAGGGAGCTTCCAATTGATCCCTGGTTGGCGGAATCAGAGTCAAGTCATTGTGTCTGTCCTGTGGTAGTGGTTGTAGTTGCAGCTGTGGCACTACTCCTCTGGTTGGCAGGCTGCCACCGACGGCCCCTGTAGGCACCCTTTGATTGACCTCTGCCTCTAGGGCATCTATTCCTGCCCCTTTGTACTCTGGAGGTGTCTGGAAAGGACCAATTCTTTGTAGGCCAGTTTCTGCTGAACCTCGGAGGTTGGACCTGCAGAAATTCCTTTACTGTTTGCACAGATTTTGCTTTTTCTTCCACTTTTAGAATCTCCTGTGCAGGGGAGCCAAATAAATTTTGTTTCTCCATTGGAGCATCAAGGAGTTTAGCCTTGACATGGTCTGGCAAGGATTGCTCTTTTAGCCAGGCATGCCTACGAATTACTGCCCCAGTCATAGCTAATCTAAATGAAGCCTCCAGTGCATCATAGCCACATTTTAAGAAATGATTACTGACCTGCTGAGAGTTGTGTACCAAATCCTGAAGGGATTTACGGTCTAAAGGTTCAGGAGAAGAAAGCTTCTTATTCAGCTGATCTAACAAAAATTCTTGGTACTGTATCATATGAAATTGACAGTTTAATGCCCTGGCAGAAAGAGTAGCAGATGTATAAACCTTTTTACCCCATCTCTCTTTTTTCTAGAATCAGAAAAATCCTGACCCTGCCATTGAAAGTGCTCCCTCATGGAGTGCAAAGTTTCCCCGAAGGAAAATTCTTCAGGTGGGGAGGCCGAAGGAATAGAATCTTCTGCATCTGAATCCTCATAAGGTGAGTGGGCCCCTTCCTGTTGGTCTGAATGATCAGATCCATCCATGGAGTAATCAGAGGAGAGAGGTTCAGAGGGATCAGTCCTGGGCCTTTTGTCTGGTGGAGGTTGGGAGGCCCTGTCTGGGGGAGGTTGGGAACCCCTAATTAAGGATATAAGGTCCTCAGCAAGACTGAGAATCTGAGAACTTGAGGAAGGCCTCTAAGAAGTAGATTTGGCAGGCAAAGCTTTTGAAAGTTTGGCAGCTTTAGCCCTGGAGAAGGCCTTAATAGACATAGAAGCTGGGGGCCTAGCTGCCCCACGTGCAGGAGTAGAAATGTCCAAAGGAATAGTGTCGGACAATTCTTGAGCACTAGCTTCGGTAGGGATATCTGTAGCCGACTCAGCCAGGGCCTCTCTGGCCTCGGTTGTCGGAGGAATGGTTTCGGTCGTAGTAAGAACAGAGGACTCGGTTTCAGCCGAAACAGACACTCTCGCGGTAGGCCTAGCCGTGGTTTCAGCCGAAACCGCGGGCCGCGAGTGTCGGTCCTTTTCCTTGCGTTTTTTGGCCATATGCGTAGTCGGAGTCTCCGACAGCATTTTATATGCAAAATCAGTTCCAAAAAATTCTTCTGCAAACTCCGACCGACGTCTAAGAGTCCGTCGGTTGAAGGAGGCACAGGCTAAACAAGCTGATACGTCGTGGTCTGGGCCTAAGCAAGGAAGGCAGTAAGAATGGAAATCCTTATGAGGTATTTGTTTCGTACAAGTTAAACAATTTGTGCTGAGGCAAGAAAGAGTCCCCAACGGGGTACTTAGCTTTTTTCGAAGTCTTCGGTAGCTGAAATCTCTGGATCTGACCGACCGGCACTTGCGAACAGCTTCTGCTTCGGGCACCGCGCAAGAAAAACTGGGGAAAATGGCGTCGGCTGATGCCTTTATACCCCAGAAGCTCTGACGTCGGGGAAAGTGCGACATCAGCCGAGGCCAGACCCAGACTTTGGAATTCGGCCGACCGAAGGGCTGCCTGAGGCAGGACAACCCATATGTTATGACTGCAGATGCATCCTTGAAGGACATCATAGCTGGTCTCACTACCCTCTTGTAGACCCTTCCCTTTCACTCTTACTGGTACTCGTCTGTCACAAATCACTACTGACACTCTTCTCCACCCACTCCATCCTGCCTGTACTCTCTTCTTCACCTCTCTTCCACACTCACCATTACTATGAACTATTGACCGCAAGTATTTAAACTCATCCACTTTCGCCACCTCTACTCCTTGCATCCTTCACCATTCCTCTATCCTCCCTCTCAGTCACACACATATATTCTATCTTAGTCCTGCTGACCTTCATTCCTCTTCTCTCTAGAGCATATCTCCATCTCTCCAGGGTCTCCTCCACCTGCAAACATCATAGTCCACAGGGTCTCCTGTCTGATCTCGTCTGTCAACCTGTCCATCACCATTGCAAATATTTCTGTTAGTCTAAGAAAAAAACAATTGTAACTGAACTTGTGTTTTGTATAACACACCAATTAAGGGCTCATCTGCCATTAAACCATTTTTTGGACAATTGTATCCAGAGTCATTAAGAACTGTTCACAGAGTATTTATTATTATTTTAATCGATACTAAGACACACTTATTATTTTAGGTCGATCATGTTTTACTTTGTTAACCACAGAGGCAATTTGGGACCCAGAACACAGAATTTGTTTCTTAGACTTGTGCTACCAAAGCTAGCCAGGATCCTTAAAGCCCTTAAGCACTGGGGAGTAAACATCCTGATTTTTTTTCTCAAGGATGTTTGAGACCGTGGTATATCAAACTCCGCCTGTCTCGTGCAAGTAGGTGTAGTTTGTGATGAAGTTTATGGTAACTGCTCTTGATCACTTACACTAGAAGGGAAAATAAAAATGTTGCCTGGGCTAAAAAGGGGTCAACAGAATGATCTGTGGAGTCCTGAATTTTCAAAAGTATCAAGGATATCACAGAAAAGGGAACTGACCACAGGAAAAAAAAGGAATTTGTTTTCCAGGCTTGTTTGCAAGAAGACCCGTAGCAATTTTTTTCAGTTGTCAGTTTAGAAAAAGAGGTAAACTGATCTACCTGAGGAATTTCCCACAACTGGATCAATTCCTCTACCTGAGGCATTTCCCACACCTGGATCAATTCCTGGAAGATCTCGTTGTTTAGTTTCCATTTTTGAAGGTCTGTCCTGGTCCTGCCCAGCTCATCGGTCACAATGTTTTGCTCTGATGAAATACAACATGCTTATTGAGTTAAGGAGTACTGAAAAGCTACCTCCCAAACCATCACAGCCAGCCTGCACAGAGGACACAACCTGAAACCCCCTTGCTTGTTCATGTACTACATCACTGTAGTATTGACTATAATCACCTGAAGAGGTTCAGGGGACAGTACATGAAAAGGAGATTTTAAGGCATGGATCACAGCCCATTCTGACAAGAAGATAAGATACTCCGTACACCACATTCAGCTATTCTGGTCTTCAAATTTGCAAATTCTGTTTTGCCATTACATAAGCTCAGCTTCTTTTTACATCACTGTCTTCATCAATACAAATGGCTAAGACTAGACTAAATAGAGTTAAAAATCACAAGCACTGAAATGTTGGCTCTCCTACAAATCCAGAAATACTGCTAGGAGTGTCTTCAGCAACCTGGGAGATAAGGACTACACTGCAAAGAAAATAAAATGAACACCATCACTAAAAAACAGAGCACAGTATTACTTCAGTTGACTTACAGCACAGAGTAGATCAGTAACCAGAAAAAAAGCAAAAAGATACCTCTTCATTGAATAACTTGCTTGTTTCCTTTTTAATGGGATCCAAGAACTGAACCTGTCCTGCAGAGAAGCCAACAAGGAGAGAGACACTTTCAAGAGAGGCAGTAAACTGATTAAAATCATGGCAGGTGGGCTGTGTGCCTTTGTAAATCCTCTTGTCTATAGGTTTATTCAGATCTACCGCCTAAAATAAAACACAAAAAATAAGCATTTGTCAAGGAAAACTGCCGATCTGCAGTAAAAAAAACTGTACTGAAGCATTAGTAGTTATGGTCAAGAATGGTCCAGGGAAATTAACATCCAACACTGCAATCTAACCACAGAAGAAGAAAAAAAAAAAAAAAAAAGTACCACTTTCAAAAGGACCATCAGAAGCTCTGACTACAACCATAAAAAAATGTAAGAAGGTGATTCCACTTTGGTAATCTTTAGGACCGATACTGCAGTTATTGGGACCAACAAGCAGACTGGGGTGGGGGGGGCTTTCCCTGGCAATCATCGCTTTCTCTTCATAAATCACACATTTTCAACTCTCATTATTAACACAAAAATGGAAGGAGAAGGCACAGGCTAAAAGAAATACCAAATATCTATCACTATGCTAAGTACAAAAAATGTTCTTAGTTTATTAGAAGAGGTACGTCTTTGATGACCTTTAGTGCAGACTCCATAGCTCAGGCATCTCCAAGCTCCAATAATCAAGAGGGCTGCTTGAGAACTAATACAAAGATGTGCAATCTATCTGCAAAACAAAAAACATCAAGCTATCACACAAGACTAAGTCCTAGAAGTGCTATAAAAAGCTAAACAATACTGCATCAATGGACTTGCCAATATCCTTGGATGTATCTTAAATAATATGGAGCATGATTTACAACCCCAACAGCAAAGTTAAACCTCAGCCTCTGTATAGGTTTTGTACCAAGCAAATGAACAGCTGTCATTCCCCTGCATAAGGGAGGACCTTCCACACCTAGGCAATTACAGACCTGCCTCATATACAAAGTCATGGGCCAAATCAATAAGAACATAGGGTACCACCAAACAAAGGACCTCAAACAATGGACCCATCTCAGTTTGGATTTGTCAAGAGAAGGTCATGCATACTTAACTCAGTGGACTTTTTTGAAAAGGTCACCAAAGCAACAGATGAAGAGAAAATGGTGAACACCACATACCCAGTCCAGAACAAAGCTTTTGAAAGTCCCCCACTCAGGAATAGTACAAAAACTAGACTGGTAATAAATCCCATCAGCTTAGCTATTTTGATCTCCTGCATCCTACATCCACAAGACCAGTCACCAGTGAAGACCCCCAGGGTGCAGTGCTGAAAGCTTTCCTGTTTGGCATCTACATCTCTCAAATAAAAGTCAATACAAAAGGGATCTGGGCTGACTACGTTTGCAGAGCACTGCAGGCTAGGAGCAGTTATTGAATCCCACACTTTTCGGCCATGTAACCTGGACTAAAACACAAAAGGCGAAGGTGTGTCCATATTCATTAAGGATATCCACACCTCCAGGCTAGTTGCTCAGCATAATGCATCCGAGGTTATCCAAGTGCAACTAACTCTGGGCAAAACTGCAATCCAAATTGTAGCTTGCTACAGATCCCCTACCATGCCCCAGGATTCCCACTCCTCTTTTCTTGATGTACTAGAAAATATTAGGGTTCAACTAAACACCCTAATAATGGGCGACTTCAACTACCCCACCATTAACTGGGAAAACTACTCGTGTACCAACTCCTTAGCTCAACGCTTTCTGGAATTCATAAACTCCAATGCCCTAGATCAACTTATCCACACCCCCACCAGGGGCAACAATATCCTAGACCTAGTCATTACCAACATGAGTGACCAGTGTTCCACACCAGAAGTCAACTCCTCATTGGTCCGATCCGACCATAAGCTTATCACCCTTAATATCCACATCCCGCCCCCACCCCCCACCCCCATTAAGGAAACCACTGTAAAAAAATTCTCCAAAGCCAACTTCATGCTTCTTAAAACAGAAGTGGTGAACTTCATGATATCCATACAGATGGACAATACAGTTACAAATGCTGAATCCTACACAAATGCGCTCTATAATCACTTACACAAGTGCATGGATCGTGCTATCCCAAACGGAACCAAGATGCTATCCTCCAAAAAAAGGAAGCCAATCTGGTGGTCCCCTGCCATAAACAAACTGTACAACAGAAGGAAGAAACTGTTGCAAAAGAGAGTAAAATCCCATGAGTGGAGGAGCTCCCTGGTCAGCCTCAGTAAGAAGCTGAGATCCCTTATAAGATCCTCCAAAGCTAGCTAAGAAAACAAAATTGCCACTAAATCCAAGGACAACCACAAAGCATTCTATAGCTATGTCAAGAATCTAGATGGCAACACCCAGATCTGCTCTTAGTTACAGCACAAAGGCATGAAAATTACAGAACCAACTGATATTGCCAACATCCTGGCAGATTGGTTCAGTTCTAACTTTACCCCCCCCCCCCCTCACCCCCTAAATGGCCCATATCTATACAGGAAGAATGCAGAGTCCCTATAATCACAACTGTGCAGGTACACACTGCACTCTCTAAAGCCAAAAACACAGCATCCATGGGACCGGACAACATCCCAGGCTACGTTTTACACAAACTTCAGAACGAACTGGCTCCCCACTTTAGCACCATGTTCAATAATAGCCTCGCATCAGGCTTTGTGCCCACTGAATGGTGCACAGCAACAGTTATCCCACTCCACAAAGGGGGAGCCACCACTGATCCCAGGAACTATCGACCTATTAGCCTGACCAGCCTGGTCTGCAAGGCCATGGAACTCATAAACAAAGACATTGGTAACCTCCAAACTCTGGATCCCACCCAGTTCGGGTTTGTGAAAGGCAGATCATGCCTCCTGAACCTGATCGACTTCTTTGAGGCAGTCACTAAAGCCGTGGATGAGGGTAAGGTGGTTCACACAGCCTATCTTGACCTCACCAAGGCTTTCAACACCATCCCCCATTCTGGAGTTATAGCTAAACTCACTAAACTAGGTATAAATCCCTAAATCACAAGATGGGTTGCCAACTGGCTCACTGACAGAACACACACTGTAAAAGTTGCAGACTCCAAATCTGACTTCAAAGCAGTGACAAGTGGAGTACCACAGGGTTCCGTCCTGGGACCTCTCCTGTTTCGTATCTACTTCTCTGAAGTACAGGCTAACACAGAAGGCCTCTGGCTAACGAAGTTCGCAGATGACTGCAAACTAGGAGCCAGTCAAGTCCCCAAATGATGTGGACATCCTACAGAAGGGCCTCACTGAGACAGATGCCTGGTGTCAGAGCCATGGCCTTAAACTCAATGCCAAAAAGTGCAGTGTCATCCCCTTTGGTAAAAACTCCTTACCCATGAACTACCACATAGGCAGCAATCTACTTAACACCGAATGCGTGATAAGAGACCTTGGGACCCAGGTGGACAGTAGTCTCTCCTTTGATAGTCACATTGCCACAGTAGTCAGGAAGTCCTTCTACATGGCACACCTCATCATAAAAGGGTTCTCATCCAGGAAAAAAAGAGGTCATTGTTCCTCTCTACTCATCACTCATTAGACCCGTTATAGAGTACAACGCCCATTTTGGAATGTACCCCACAAGACATCTGCAGCAGCTGGAAAGGCAGCAGAAGTACCTCACAAAGAGGATTACTGGCCTCAAACAAATGCCCTACACTGACCGCCTCAAAAAACTCCAGCTTTACTCCATAGCATATCGCCTACTCCGAGGTGATCTCTGTCCAACATATAAAGCCATGTCAAACCCAGAGCTGTTGGACATGCTACACCTAAAGAAATCCCAATCCCTCCAAGCTACATGCTCTCGGGACCTAAACCTTGTCCTCACAATAAACAGGACACGCTGGAGGGATAGATTTCTGTCCCAGAGGCTTCCTGGAACAAACTACCCATCATGTCAAGCAAAGTTCTTAAATAGCACTCTTCAAGAAAAATCTTGATGAGTGGATGGGAAATAGGAAATACACCACGGGGATAACTTCTTTGTCTCTGCTGGACAGTGGCACAGGAAAATAAACTTTATTGGGTGGTGTAAGCTATGGTACCTTGCTGGCTAGGCTTGCACAGGCCCTTAGGCTGATAGCCAAGTACCTACCTATGTAACTCCATACGAATTGCAGGAGGAGTCATTATTGGGCACATTGCAGGTTCTGCTAAGAGCACCTTTGGCTGACAAAGATTGAAATACTAACTTCATGAACTTTAAATTGTACTTTGACATGGGTATGTGGTCCATTCCCATCATGGGATTAGAAACCCAAAAGGATTTGGAGAAATTAAAAGTGAAATACCCGTATTTAATACTGCTGAACTTCTAATAATACTCCTCAAAATCAATAGAAAAACTATGTTTGTTTAAAAGCAATTTATATACCACCAGAGAACAACACTGATTCTACAGAAAACATCCTGTATTGGATATCCCAACAAATGAAACTTTAAAACTAGAATACCTTGGGACTTAAATATAAACTGGTAACTCAAATTCCACTACCCCACTGAGTCCATAAACATATACAACTTCAAATTAATAAATTCTAGTGGGTGTGGTTATTTTATTTTACATTTGTTAACTGGGATGGTCCGACTGGACACCGGTCTATTTTCAGCGGAGGCCCAGGGAGAAAAGCTCCCCAGTAAGTAAAATTTTACACAATATGTTAAAATACAGTATACAGCAGAAAACATAAGACCTATATATACACAGAAAGAAAGAAATAAATAGTTACACATGGTTAATAACAGAATAAGTATACAAATACAATTAGCATTAGGAGAAGACCTAAACTGTAATATATATTACAGTAGGAAGTGAGGTATACAAGTGGAATAATTTGAGGACATGTAATACATGGGCATAGCCACTTATCTGAGGACTTATGTAATACATGGGAATAGCCACTTATTCTGTGTGTTCTAAGTGAGTTTTTTAAAGTGAGAAGAGGTAGGAACAGAAATCAGAGCAGAAGGGAGATTATTCCAGGTTATAGCTATGGAGTGGAAAAAAGTACAGTTGTGCACACTTACCATAAATGTAGATGTTCAAGTGTATTCACTGTTGCAGTCATTACATTTGGGTTATCTGCTTGCAGGTAGCCCTCAGTTAGCCTGATTATCAAAGTCTTGGGTCCTGCGTCAGTTGCTCTCTCATCTTCCATGACGTCAGGTAGTCAGGGGTATAAAGCATGCAGCCGACGCCATTACATCAGTTTTTCTTGCCCTAGATGTCAGGTGCCCCCATAATGGGAAGCAATTATATACAAGGTTACACCTCCAACAAAAAGCAAATACACCAGAAAGCTTTAAGCATAGCAAGCAAAACTAGGAGGTAGTCAATAGAAGTTGGGGGGGGCTGGAGGGAGGGTAACCAGGACTGCAACAGTGATTACACTATCTACATTTATGTTTAAGTGTACACAACTGTACTATGTTCTTTGTGTTTCACTGTTGCAGTCATAACATTTGGGTAGATTCCCAAAGCTAAGGAAGGGAGGAGGCAGTTAGATAGCATTAAGACCAGATAAAAGGCCCTGCAAGACTGCAGTGGCAAAACCAGCTCTAGATTTAGAAAAAATTGGCAAGTGGTAATGCTTGGTGAAGGTATGTACAGAACTCCAGGTAGCAGCTTGTAGGATGTCTCTGGTAGGGACACCTCTGAGAAAGGCTGTAGAGGTAGATGCAGCCCTGGTTGAATGTGGTCTTATCCCTTGTCGGGTAGGTTTTCCATGATGCTTATAGCAGAAATGAATGCAATGGCCTATCCACTTAGAAATGGTTTGCTTTGAAATGGCCTTCCCCTCTGCCCCTGCAGCAAATGCAACCAGCAGCTGTTCAGATTTCCTGAGAGGCTTAGTCCTGTCCAAGTAAAATCTAAGTTGTCTGTGCACATCCAAGAAGTGCAGTATTCGTTCCCCTTTGTTCTGTGGATTAGAAAAGAAGGTTGGCAGATGAATGGACTGATAAGGGCCACACTGGATACCACCTTGGGGATAAAGGAGGGATTGGTCCTGAGGGACACCTTGTCCACATGAAAGATGATGAAAGGCACCACTGCCATGAGGGCCTGTAATTCAGACACCCTTCTTGCTGAAGTGATGGCTAGGAGGAAGGCGTTTTCCAAGAAAGGAATTTCAACTCTGCATTTGCAGCTGGCTCAAAGGGAGGTAGAGTGAGCTTTTCCAATACAAAGTTAAGGTCCCAGGCTGGAGTAGGGGCTCTCCTGGGTGGCCTTGAGTTTTTGGCCCCTCTGAGGAATTGCTTCAGCGGTGGATGAGAGAAGAGGGGTGGTTCTGTACTATGAGATGAGATGGCAGAGGCATGAATTTTGATGGAAAAAAAGGAAAGACCCTGTGAAGCATCTCAGTTAAGTACTGAAGAATGAGCGATAAATTGGGCACAGTTGTGTCCATCCCCTGTGTTTGGATCCAGGAACAGAATCTCTTCCATTTTTTAGCATAGGGTTTTCTAGTATTCGGCCTCATTGCCTCCAGAATGACATCCAGAATGACATCCATCACTTGCTTACTGAGGGATGGTAAAGGAGAGGTCATGTAATTAGCCAGGTTCAGGGTGTGATGCTGTGGGTGCAGAATCTGGCCCTCATGCTGGGACAGCAGGGCAGGGATCTGAGGCAGGTGCCATGGTTCCAGAAGTGACACACTGCGCAAGAGGGGGTACCAATGTTGGCCTTGACAGTAAGGGTGCAAGAAGTGACACACTGCACAAGAGGGGGTACCAGTGTTGGCCTGGCCAGTCTGGTGCAATAAGCATTGTCCTTGGTTTGTCTTGTTTGATCTTTTGTAGCACTTTGGAGAGGAGAGGCAGAGGGGAAAAGGCATAAACTGATAGGTTTTTCCTGCTGAAGGACAGGGCATCCTCTTTCTGCACAAGGACTCCCCACAGACAAGCTTGGAATTTGTCCAATTGGTAGTTCTGAGGAAAGGCAAATGGGTCTATCTCTAGGCTCCCCCATTTGATTCTCAAAACGTTGAATATCTTTGGTTCCAGTTTCCACTCGTGTGGGTCCATGAGATTTCTGCTTAGGTCGTTAGGCAGTGTATTTAGCTTGCCTGGCAGGAACTGAGCTTGCAAGTTCACTTGGTAGCTCAAGGCAGTGTTCCACAGAGCCATGGCTAGTCTGCAAAGGGGGAATGAATGGGGTTCCCCCCTGCTTGTTTATGTACCACATAAACTTTGGTGTTGTCTGTCTTTACCAACAGTTGTCCTGGAAGAATGTGGTCTCTGAAGGGTTTCAGAGCATTCTGTACAGCTAACATTTCTTTTTGATTGATATGCAGGTGCATCTGCATTGGGTTCTATTTGCCCTGAATGCACTGCCCGGCCATGTACGCCCCCTACCCCATGCATAGTCTAATGCGTCTGTTAGGGTTTGGGTGGCAGGGAGTAGAGTAAATGGCAGGCCTCTGTCCACCAAAGGAACTTTTAGGCAAGGTATGATAGGAATCATAGATTCTAGGTCCTGAGAATGTTGACACCATATGCTTTTTAGATACCACTGTAGTTTCCTCATATGCAGTCTTGCATATGGAATTAGTAGAATGCAAGAGATCATGAATCCCAGGGCTTGCAGTATTTTCCTTGCAGATAGCTGTGTCTGTGGCCAGTAGTTTGGAGTAGGCTGTCAAATGAACTTGTTTCTCTGGCGTGAGGTATGCCATCTGGGAAGCTGTATTCAAGCTTGCTCCCAGGAATACAATTTGTTGGCAGGGTACTAGATGTGATTTATTTTCGTTTATGGTGTACCCCAGAGAAGTTAGTAATTTCTTTACAAATGCCAGATGATTTAATAGTAGGTCCTGGCTTTCTGCCTGAATTAGACAACCATCCGGGTATGGGTATATCTGAATATATCTTTGCCTGCAAAATGCAATGACTGGAGCTAGGCACTTTGGCTTATCCACTCTGCCCAGGGTATTCACAAAGGGCAGTGCAGAGAAAGTACAGTTGTGTACACCTACCATAAATGTAGATGTTCAAGTGTCTTCACTGTTGCAGTCATGACTGTAGGGTTCTCCCCTGCCGGCAGGCAGCCCTCGGTCGGCCAGAATCCCAAAGTCTGGGTCCGGCATCGGCTGTTCAACCATGCTCCCTGACGTCAGAGCGCCAGGAGTACAAAGCTGACAGCCGGCGCCATCTTCTCCAGTTTTTCTTGCCCCAGAAGTCAGGAGTCCCAAAATGAAAATGGTCCCATAACCTTTGCAAATACACCTCAGAAGAATGGTGAAAAAAGGAACTACACAAAAGTAAAAATAAGAGGGGACAGGAGGGAGGGAAGAGGGAGGGAAACCCAGACTGCAACAGTGAAGACACTCGAACATCTACATTTATGGTAGGTGTACACAACTGTACTATGTTCATCGTGTTTCACTGTTGCAGTCATGACTGTAGGGTAGAATCCCAAAGCTGAAAGAAAGGGAGGTGGTCATAAAGAAGAAGGGGTGGCTAAAAGGCCCTGCAAGACTGCAGAGGCAAAGCCTGCCCTAGACTTAGAGTAGAGAGGTAGATTGTAGTGCTTAGAAAAAGTATGCACTGAACTCCAAGTTGCAGCTTCCAAAATGTCTTTGGTAGGAACTCCCCTGAGGAAGGCCGCAGAAGTGGCAGCAGCTCTGGTGGAATGAGTCCATATACTCCCTGGGATTTGCTTTCCATGGTGTGAATAACAAAATCTGATTCCATGAGCAATCCATTTAGAAATGGTCTGTTTTGAAATGGCTTTACCTTGGGAACTTGAAGCATAAGAAACAAACAATTGTTCTGATTTTCTGATGTCCTTGGTTCTGTCCAGGTAAAAACGTAGTTGTCTGTGTACATCCAAGGAATGTAAGATCCTTTCCCCTTTATTTTGAGGAGTGGGGAAAAAGGTTGGCAAGTGGATAGTTTGATTTAAAGCCACTTTGAAAACCACCTTAGGCATGAGGTAGGATTAGTCCTCAAAGATATCCTGTCTTGATGAAAAGGTTCCACAGCCATAAGAACTTGTAACTCTGAAACTCTCCTGGCAGAGGTTAGGGCTAACAAGATAGCTGTCTTCCAAGATAAAAACTTGGAGTCAGAAGAGGCAGCAGGCTCAAAAGGAGGCAAGGTTAGTTTTTCCAAAACATAATTGAGATCCCAAGCAGGAATGGGAGGAGATCTGGGAGGTCTTAAGTTCTTAGCTCCTCTGAGAAACTGTCTCATGAGCTGGTTGGAAAAGATGGGAGGGTCTGTATTATAATGAGCAGAAATAGCAGAGGCATGTATCTTAATGGAAGAGAAAGAGAGACCCTTATGTAAGAGATCTGTCAAGTAAAGTAAAATTAAAGAATGTTAGGAAGAAGAGGATCAGAATCCTGAGCCTGCATCCAGAAACAAAATCTTTTCCATCTTCCTGCATAAGATTTTCTAGTGCTAGGACGTCTGGCTTCTAAAAATGACATCCATAACCTGCTTGGGTAGGAAAGAAGAAATCAAAGGCCCTGGATTAACCAGGCCGCCAGGCTGAGAGTTCTGACATGAGAGTGTAGAACCTGACCCTGATGTTGGGACAGAAGGTTCGGAGACTGAGGTAAAACCCAAGGGGGGTCCAGACATAGGTTTTTTAGAGTTGGATACCAAAACTGTCGAGGCCAATTTGGAGCCAGCAAGATTATCATCTTGGGCTTGTCCTGTTTTATCTTCAATAAGACCCGTGGAAGAAGAGGAAGAGGTGGAAAGGCATATCCCGAGAGGTTCCTCCAACTGAATGACAGGGCATCCACTTTCCAAACTTCTCTGTGGAAAGTCCTGGTGCAAAAATTCTGTAGTTGATGATTGAGATGGGATGCAAAGAGGTCTATGTGAGGACATCCCCAGACTGCTGTTATCCTGAATATTTTGGTGTCCAGCATCCATTCATGTGGATCCGAAAGGTTTCTGCTCAGACTGTCTGCCAAGAAGTTTTGTTTCTCTGGTAGAAACTGAGCTTGAAGATCCAGATTGCAAGCTAGAACTGTGTTCCATAGATCCATGGCTAGTCTGCAAAGGGGGTAGGAATGAGATCCCCCTTGCTTGTTTATGTACCACATAACTGTGGTGTTGTCTGTCCGTATTAGTAGTTGTCCTGGTTGTAAAAGATTCCTGAAGGCCAATAGAGCTTTCTGAACGGCTAACATTTCCTTTAAATTGATATGCAGGTGCTTCTGACCCTTTGTCCAAAGGCCCTGCAGACAGTTGCCCTGAAAATGGGCTCCCCAAGCATAATCCGAGGCGTCCGTGGTTAGAATCTGAGTGGCAGGAGGCAGACGGAAGGGTTTCCCTTCGTTTAGAGCACATGCCCTGGACCACCAAAGAAATTCCTTTTGAGGGCAAGGAAGGACGGAGATCAGTATGTCTAAGCTGTGGCAATGCGGAGACCATACACTTTTTAGGTACCACTGTATTTTCCTCATGTGTAGTCTTGCATATGGTACGAGAAGGATGCAGGAGGCCATGTAACCCAAAGCCTGCAGGAATTTTCTTGCAGATAGTTGAGTTAAAGATGCCAAGGTTTTGAAAGTTGAAGCCAGCTGTAATTGTTTTTCGGATGTCAGAAATGCCATCTGGGTTGTGGTGTTTAGAAGAGCACCCAGAAAAGTTATCTGTTGTGATGGTGTCAAATTTGACTTTTTTATGTTTACAGAGAATCCCAGGAAATTGAGGAGGTTCTGTACAAATTCTAGATGCTGGAGTAAGACATCCTTGCTGTCTGCCTGAATTAGACAATCATCCAGATAAGGGTAAATTTGAATTCCCTTGAGTCTGCAGTAGGCTACTACTGGAGCCAGGCATTTGGTGAAGACCCTGGGCGCAGTTGACAATCCAAAGGGCAGTGCAGAGAATTGAAAGTGTCTCGATCCGGCCTTGAACCTTAGGTATTTTCTGCGATCCTGCCTGATGGGAATGTGTAAATATGCCTCCTTTAAATCCAAAGTTACCATCCATGCAATCTTTGGACAGCATTGGAAGTAGCTGCTGTAGAGTGAGCATCTTGAATTTTGGAATCTCTAAAAAGGTGTTCAAGACAGACAGATCCAGAATGGGTCTCCATGAGTTTTGCTTCCTTGGGACTAGAAAGAGCCTTGAGTAAAAACCTTTTCCCATCTCTGAAAGTGGAACCAGTTCTATGGCATTCATGGCCAAAAGAGCTTCCACCTGGTTTAAGGCCTCCGTCCATTGATGTTTTGGAAGGTCTGGCCATCCGCTTGGCCTTGGCAAGGTATGAAAATGGAATTTGTAACCTCTTAAAACCACATCCAAAACCCACTTGTCTAGGGTTATTGGAGTCCAATTTTGATAAAGAGAGTTTTCCTCCGAGAGGGGCTTCCAGGCAAGAAGTTCCTGTAGCCCAACAGAGGGAGTCATTGAGTTTGTTTCCTTTGAGCTTGTGACCTGTACTCTCCTCCCCTAGGGGTGGAAGCAGTCCACTGTCTTGGTCTATAAGAAGCTTGTGTTTGAGGCCTTCCTCTGGAGCGTCTATATCTACCCCTCTGAGGCCTGTCTGAAGTGGGAAAGGACCAAATTTTCGAAGGCCAATTCCTGCTAAAGCTAGGTGGCTGTACTTGTAAGAAATCTTTAACTGTTTGCATGGATTTCGCCTTATCCTCCATCTTTTTAATCACCTCTCCAGCTTTTGATCCAAACAAAACATTATGCTGAACAGGAGCATCCAATAATTTAGCCTTTACTTGTTCAGGCAAATTTTGTTCCTTTAGCCATGCATGCCTTCTAATGACTGTGCCAGAGGCCGTAGCCCGACAAGAAGCATCCAAGGCATAAAATCCACAGTGTAAACCATGCTTCCCAACTTGTTCAGTGGCATGCAATAAACCATGTAATTCCTTATCTGCACAGGCAGAAATGGAAGTAGGCTTTTGTTTTAAAACAGACAAGAGAAATTGCTGGTATTTCAGCACATGAAACTGACAGTTTAAAGCCCTAATGGACAAAGTAGCAGAAGTGTACACCTTTTTGCCCCATCTTTCTAAGGATCGAGAATCCTTTTCAGTAGAAATGGGATTTTTGGCAGAAGCGGCCTTAACTCCCTTAGGACCCTGAGAAATGGTTTCAGGGTCAGCAGAAGGGTTCTTGTATAAAAACTGGTGGGAATCAGGAACCCTGTAATATCTGTCAGGCTTAACAGGAGCAGGAGGAAAAGAGTCCAGGGTTAAGTTAGCCTCCAAAAAGGCATCATCCACAATATCCAAAACAGGAGGAATAGCCAGGGGTCTATGTTGGGGAAGAAGAAGAAAATCCCTCAGTCTTTTCTTAGATTCCGAATACTCCTGTCCTTCCCAGTGGAAATGTTCCCTCATTTCATGCAAAGTTTCCCCAAAAGAGAAATCCTCAGGGGGAGAAGCTGAAGGAATGGATTCCTCAGCATCAGAATCCTCATAAGGAGGGAAAGAATATTCCTGGTCAGAAGAAGAAACTGAGGAAACAGAAGCCTGATCAGAGGAATCATAATAAACATCCTGCCTTGGCCTTTTATCTGGAGGGGGATGCGCACCCCTAAATCATAGTAAGTAAATCCTCCGCCATCTTGAGTAACTGTTTCTGTGACTTGGGAGCCAGTTCAGAAGAGGCCTGTGTTGCAGTCTTTGATTTAGAAGGAGTCTTTGCCTTTATTAGAAGCTGAGTAGGCCTGAAAACCCCTTCGGAAGCGGGTACCTGCACAGTGGCTCCGGACCCATCCGAAGGAGCATTGTCCGAAGGTCCTGCAATAGAAATATTTAAAGGCCTGGATGGCTCCTCATGAGAGTCCGTTTTGGCCATCGGTTCTGAAATGGCCGAAGACAGGGGCTGCAAAAGCGCCTCACTGATGACGGCCGAACCTGAAGCTGGCTCTGCTTGTGCGCTATCATCAGATTTGTACCTCAGAGGCCTGTCTTTATCCTTGCGACGTTTGTGAACTCTGGTAGTCGGAACCGTATCAGACGACATTTTCTAGTTAAAGCGCCTACCGAAGTAATGAAAGGCAAAATCGTACCTTCGCTTAATTGTACGTTGATTGAATCTAGCACAAAACCGACAACTAGCTACGTCGTGGTCAGGGCCTAAGCAAAGAATACAGTAAGAATGAAAATCCTTATGAGGTATTTGCTTCCCACATGAAATACAATTAACTTTTTCTGACATCGGAGTGGATCAAGTAAAAAGTTTCCCCAACGGGGAGTTAGCTTTGAATGGAGAAGAAAATCTTCAGACTGAAGTTTATCAGAAAAAATCGTCAGGAGTCAGCCGACCGGCACTTGCGAACTATCACCGCATGGCAAGAAAGACTGGAGAAGATGGCGTCGGCTGTCAGCTTTGTACTCCTGGCGCTCTGATGTCAGGGAGCATGGTTGAACAGCCGACGCCGGACCCAGACTTTGGGATTCTGGCCGACCGAGGGCTGCCTGCCGGCAGGGGAGAACCCTACAGTCATGACTGCAACAGTGAAACACGATGGACATCGGATAGTGCATGTGGCCTGCTCTGACACGTAGCTCTTCTGCAAGATTCCCTTATTGGGATGTGCAGGTAGGCTTCCTTTAAATCGAGTGTTGCCAACCAGGCATTTTTGTCTAGCATAGAAAGCAGCTGATGAAGAGTTAACATTTTGAATTTTGGGATTACCAAAAAAGTGTTTAGGACAGAATGCCAGGAATGGTCTTTTCTGGGTACCTGGAAAAGTCTTGAGTAGAAACCTTGCACCCATTCTTCTTCTGGGACAGGCTGAATAGCCCTGATGCTTAGAAGAGAAAGAGAGAGAACTTGCTTTTGAGCCTCTGCCCACTGATTTGGGGGTAGGTCTGGCCAACCGTTTGCATTCCGGCAAGCGGACAACGGATTTTGCAGAGCCTAACCCTGTATCCCTCTCACTCCTAAGCTCCCCGACATTAGAAACGTCATCTGAAACTTCTGCTTTGTTATATCCCCTATTAACAAACCTCTCTTCTAATACCTCTATCTCAGTATTAAATCTCCCTTCCTCTGTAGTCAACCTTGAGATTCTTAATGCCTGTCCCTTAACCACATTGCTAAAAACATGGTTGGGTTGCATGCTAGTCCTATGCAATAGACTATTCCTATGACATTCTTTCTTATGTAACTTGGTAGAAAGTGTCCCTTTATCATCCCAATATATACATACATCAAGGAAGTGCATTTCTTCATATGAAAAACTGACCTCAAATTCAAGGAAGCTTGTGGTACTGTTGATATATTCACAAAAATTGTTCAATCCTGTTAAGTCACCATTCCATAAAATGAAGAGGTCATCTACAAAGCGTTTGTAAAAGATAATCTGACTCCACATACTATTCAACAATACAAAATGGTTCTCCCAACTAGCCATTACTAAGTTGGCGTAGCTATTGGCACAAGACATACCCATAGCTACGTCCTCTTTTTGCAAGTATAGTTTATGTTGGAACTTCAATGCATTATTATCCAAAATAAAATCGACATCAGCTGGGTAAGTAGATCAATTTGTCTCCCATCATAGGTCCGATCAACAAGTAAATAATCTCTCAGCATTTCAACATCCTGTCCATTAGGGATACATGTGAACAAGACTTTACGTCTAAAGTGAAGTAAATCACTGTACCCTGCAATAATAGAACAGTCTTGTTGAATCTAAACAGATCTTCTAAAAACAGTTTGGAATCTCAGAGTATGTTCAGATTTTTATTGACCACTGGTCTCAACTTCTTCTCCACATAAATAGAGCTGGGCTCAGTAATCCAATTTCTCCCAGAGACAATGGGCCTCAACAGGGGGAGAGCTGCATTTTTGTGAGCCTTAGGTAAACCATATATCACCGGTACCATAGGTTTCTCTACTTTAAAATAATCATATAGATCTAAATCAATAATATGTCCTAACATCATATCATAAAAAAAGATGTTCTACCTTGGTGATCAATGGTCTTATTATAGTAATCAATATCCATGACTACTATTGGGCCCCCCCCTTATCTGCCGGTTTGATAACAATCTCAGCATCCTGTTGTAATTTAGTTAGAGCTTCCTCATCTGTCTTACTCATGTTAAAAAATCCTCCCTTTCTCTGTCCATTAAGCCTGTCAAGTAACTCTGCTTCACATAACAGTGAGAAGGCCTCAACCGTTGTATTAGTGGGTGGTATAAAGGTGCTTGGTTTCCTAAACTCATGTACAACCTCTCCTTCATCTTTAAACATAATCTTTAACACATTCCTGTTGAAACATTTTAAGATTAAACAAAGTTTCTGTTACCTCTGTCCTCCTGGACGGTATAAACTATAGTCCTTTGTTTAATAGTACACATTGAGCAGGAGTCAAAGTTTTCTGTGAAATGTTCCAAACAAGATAGTCTTCCAATACTCCCATAGGACTACATGTAGTCCGTTTCGGTTGACACCCATTCACGTCCATTCCTTGTGGACTATCAACTGAAATTCCCAAACTGGAACTCTAATTCTGTGAACGAAACGCTGCTTGTTGTAGTCAGTAGTGGGATATCTACGTGCAACTTTAAGTCCTCCTTCTGCCATTCTGCCATGTGCGGCCTGGGGTACTCCTGTGATGGTTTCCGTCTCATCCGGCTTCTGCTTCCATCTCTGGGAGTCTGGTCTTTGCCCAACCGGATGGGCAGAGTAAGAAAAACCTACTTCTCCTTGGGCGATCTTGTCTCTTGCAATACTGTTTCTTGTGTAGATGGTAGTTGCTCATTTCTCTCCACTCTGCCATCTCTATCTAGAGATGCCTTCTTATTTGAATTGCCTGCTTCTCCGATGTCCAAAACACTCACTGGCGCAGCATTAGCTTTCCGTTTGGCCCCTAACCTCACCTCAGCAGGAACAACTTCACTGATGTTCACATTGTCTCCGGGTATGTCACTGATTCCAGTCAATGGTTGTGTGTTTAAGGTGGGCTACTGTTCAGCACGCTCATTCATGTGATTCCTCGGCCACACAAATACATGGCCTTCCTTAAAATCGGCAATGTCTCTCTGTAGTTTGCCTGCTTTTTGTCTCATAAGTCTCTCTTCAAATAACCGGACAGAAAGATGCCAACCATGTTTGTGCGTTAAGCAGAGAGTGGTAGTGCCAAGCAAGCAGGAAATATTTTAAATTGGAAGGATAATCGGACACAACCTCTGTTTGAGGGGTGCTGCTGCTGTAGCTTAGAAATATATTTTGAAAATTAGAAAGTAACGTCAGACATTAATTTTTTTGCCTATATACAATAATAAAATTGATTAAGTGTGGGATTCAAATCTAGACATATGGGACAAAATATTTTCTTCTACAGCAGTGATTTTCTATCTTTGCCACAGAAGTGCTGCTCAGACAGTCATGAATCACTCAAATACCACTGACAGTCAGAGATGTTACACATGCATGTGTGGGAACTGACAAGGTTCTTGTATAGATCCAGTTGTGTATTAAGTCCAGATAGCAGAATTATACTTACACAAATATAGTACACAGTACACCCTCAGTCATACACCCTTATTGTGTTTTCAAATGTCTCATCCCTCATACATAGGAATCTGTCAAAAGATTTTAACACTCTTAACATATACTGGAAGAATCACGCAGATAAAAATAAGCAAAAATGTTTATTTTACATGCATGGAGACATGCTACAAAGTACATGGTATGTCAGCAGTCTAAATTCTGTACACTTCACATGGGTTTTTATACCCTTCCCTGCACGTACACAGTGGTTGGTTACTAGACAAGGAATTTCACTCAAGGCTATAAATTCACATCCTGGAGCCTTAGATGGTCAGAGGTCAGGCACAAGATAAGCTTGTGCCTGGATCAAGGTATCATCTGTGCATTCCTCTTTGGTCAGCAAATCCTTTACAAGAAAAACAACTTATTTTAGCTTATTTCTTTGCATGCAATGCAGTTTCACATTTTAACCCTTACTATACATGATACAAAGATTCTTACTAAAGAATCATATGAGCTCCACTATCTAAAGTGTTATAAGCAAGAGATTGAATATAATGGGAAATGGAACAGTAAAAAATGTCTGGAATGTCCTGTATTAGAACCCAGGATCATGTGTATGGCAGCTCTACACTTATACCTGTTGCCACAAGAATGTTGACCACTTGTATATTTTTCGGTTCATTACTATAAACTGGACTGTCACAACAGTAAAAATAGGTTGCACACCCTGTACTAGAAACCAGAACCAGTTGTATTCCAGCCCTACGCTTACACCTCCTGCCACAGGAGTAGTTACATGACAGTTCCACAATTTCCTACTCATTCCTAAGTTGTGTGTGTTAACTGTCGCACAATGCCACTCAACAGGTTTGCACGATGCCCCACAAAATTAAAATGCATCTGTTTTCAGTTATTGATTGTCATCCTGTCTGCAGATGTTCAACGGCTGCAGGGGTTGCGGAACCTTGCAAACCGCCATGCAACGTCGTTTAGCAACATTGCGAGGTGGCAAACAAAAATTGCAACAATGTATCCTTTTTGACCTTACACAGGGGACATGAAGAAATGTCATGCACCATGCAAAACTGAGAAAAGATAGTTGCCGATGTGAATGCAGTAGGCTGGCTGCAGCAGGGCATAGGATCAGGTGCACAATGGGCCACTGACATGATCTCATCTGCACATAGGAGAGCAGCTGCAGTGGCCTGTGATCATACCAGGGGAGGCCTTCTACACAGCCACCACTAACAGCAAATGAGTTCCTTCCACTGTCAGGGATCCAGAAAGCTTCCAGTAAATCGCAGAACAGCAAGTCCTTGACATTGGTAGTACTGTTTCAGAAACAAGCATGTCCTGGGTGGAGCTTCCAGGTAGGCGTATTTATCTCAGTTGTTAAATACTCTTGTACAGTAAAATATTGACAGCAATACATCAGTTCTGGTTTACAATAAACTGGTTTGTGTGTGTGTGGGGGGGGGGTTATTGCAGATTGCTACAGTTAACACATTCTGATGGATTACTCATGGACTTAGGTTGGACTTGTCACCCAAGTTCTTGTTGGAAGTGTAATTAATGGACATACAAAGGGCAAAAAGTTTTAACACCCTGTGGTACCGTTAATTGTAATGATGTCATTAAAATTTTCTTAACTTCTTCCAGGACCATAGTCCATGGGAAGCATATCAACTGCATATAGTAAGCCACATATCTTCCATCAATAATGAGGAGTTTAAAGAAATATATAATTTTATCCATATGTGTGAGGTGGATATCAAGACTGTTCTGTGTATTGATGGACTGTTTGTAGTAGTGGCAAAAATGTTACTTTGTTAGCATACATTTGACTACAGTAGTGAAACTATTAAATTTTACTGTACCCTTTGCTTATTATCACAGGTGATCCTGACAGTGGAAGTGTAGTACTCTTCCCACCTGATATCAGAGTATCGACAGACTCTGAGGATGATGGTGGCCAAACAGAGGCACAGTCAGCAGGTGCAGAGGTTGAATCTGACACGGGTTGACATTCTGCCATCCCTTGTAATTCCATCAGAAAAAGCCACTAGGCCTACCCATTCCAGTGAGGCCTCAGACATTGGACAGGTGGAGGGTGACACACCATCATGGAAGTGTGGTAGCTGCAGCTTCAGTGCCTGTTGACTGGCCATAGTTAAAGTGTGGGCAAAGTGCCATGCAGGAGGGATGTTAGGGTTGCTCAGAGGCAGTCTTCTATCCATTCTCCATCTTATCCAGGTGTGTGTCTTCCCGTGCCACTATGTATATTTAGGGCTGTCATGGAGGCACAGGCAAGTTCCCATAGGAACTCCAGAGAAATGCTTAGGGTTGTAGATGTGGCATAGGCTGACGTGTGACTTCCTCCACCGCGTTGCCGATTCAATAGATCAGATGAACACCACACTGGAATGGGTGGTGTCTATGATGGAACTTCTGCTGGGAGGAGGGCAGCATCCTCATAGGTGAAGGTCAGCTACATCATCTGCTGTTAGCCAGTGTCGCCATACCTGATCATGCTCCCAAAGTGACACTACTTCCACTGCTCCATCAGTATGAAAGAGATGCCCACACCCACACATGGTAGGCCATGAGGTTATGGTCCTGGGTGTGTTTATGAGGGGAGCTCATCCAGCAGACAGTCCTGTTCAGGTAAGCAGCAGTACAGACTGTGGGCGTGCACGTGCCAGTGCAACTCCGGGCAGAGCCAGTACGACAATGATGAACTACCACCTCTACCATGCACAGCTCACACCTGTCTGACATACCAAGACAGAGCTTGGCTGTGTTCATGCGGACACACACACACACACACACACACACACACACACACACACACACTCTGCATGGTTGAGTCATGAAGCTTAAAGCTCATTGTCTCGCCGGCCATGTGTTACTTTATCTGAATGCCAGCCTGTATGCTTCTCTTTCTTACTCACACTCCGACCATTTCTGCCAGCCTAGGCTTCCTACCCCAACATCACCCTGTGCAAGTGAAGACAGAAAGCAGGGATACTGCAGTTAATCATTTGAATTTAGGGATGCATAAAATATGATGCTCAGGGTGCACAACTGACTTGGTAATTTTACTTTTGACATATTTTGGTCTTAGAAAGTTAGACGGCTGACAGGGTGCACAACTGACTTAGTATATCTACATTTGTGATGTTGACTTGGTAATTTTACTTTTGACATATTTTGGTCTTAGAAAGTTAGACAGCTGACAGAACATTTTTGCATCAGTATTGTTAATGATCTTGTGAGGGTTGTGACGTCTAAAACAGAAATGTATCTCATTACTTTAACTTCTCTTTAATAATTTTTCCAGTAAACAAAGTATGGTGCTAAACTGTAGACATTTGGTGACCATCAGCACTTTTGAGAAGTATGACTGTGAATCTTAGAGGCCTGAGGCCTACTACTTGAAAATGGACACATGCAAGTCAAACAAGTCTCTGCTGTCACATGTCAAGTCATTTCTGTACAAATTATCCACCTTTTACTTACAATAGTATGGCATATCCTTATGTTACCTGGTAATGCATTATTAAACAATACAAGGTAAGTGTTAAACCTGGAGTGTAAATCCAGTGGTTGCAATGGTTTTAGTTCCAGACTAACTGACTGACGGTGGGAGCACACAGCCATTACATGGGTAGGTAAAGGTTGTGAGCACTGCCTGGCATTGTTACTATATGTATGCACATAGCAGGAAAGCTTTAGCCCCTTAGGTGGCGAGTGTGCTATGTGTTGCCTCTTAGCCAGTGCAAAGGCATATTGAGCACACCTAGGTCTGCCAACATATACAAAAGCTATTGATTCCCCCTCAAGACTCTTCACCTGCTTGTGGCTGTGGTGACCTTGTCATTGGTGGTGGGATGTGCCTCCTCTTCTTGTTAATACTGCTGAAGCTGCTTTCTCAGGATGATGTTGTGTAGCAGGGCACAGATGGTGAACATGTCAGTACATGTACTTGGATTATACTGCAGGACTCTCCCAGATGCATCTAGGCACCAGAACCATTACTCAGCAGCCCAAACACATGCTCTATGATATTTCTGGTTTGAGTGTGCACCTCATTATGCTGGTCTTCAGTGGATGTGTGCGCGTTTCTGATGGTCGTCATCAGCCATGGTTCCAGTGCACAACCTGCATCCCCCAGTAAATGGCCCTGTGGGATATCCCCCCTACTGAACACCTGATACAGTTAGGAAGTATGCTGGTCTTCAGTGGATGTGTGCGCATTTCTGATGGTCATCATTAGCCATGGTTCCAGTGCACAACCTGCATCCCCCAGTAAATGGCTCTGTGGGATATCCTCCCTAGTGAACACCTGATACAGTTAGGAGGTATGCCAGATACAAGAGTCATGGTAACTGTCTGGGCGGCCAACACACACATTCAGGACTATTCCCTTGACATTACATATGTTTGGCAATTAAACAGAGTTGAAGCCCTTTCTATTTATGTACAGCCTTTCCTGCTTCCCGGGTGGTGACTTGATTTCTATATGTGTATGGTCTGTGGCTCTCCTAACCTTGCTGATGAAGTTCTCTCCCAGGGGCTCTGCCCTCCACTTTTCCTGTGTTCAGTTGTGACACTCAAAAGTTCTGGGAGTGCTGACTTCAAATATAACGGTTGGAAGAAGCTCTGCCCTTCACTCTTCTAGTACAGTTGGGATGCTTTTTAGTTTGGGATACTGTCCCACTAAAAATTATCTTCTGTATATTTGATCATACTTTGAAGTCTCACTGACCTTCGGGTTTTATGTTAGGAGCACACTGTTACAGCCACTTGCTTACCTTTGACAAACCTCTTTTTTTGTCCCATTTTGCTATTCTCTTCCATCTCCCCAACCCCATTTAGACATGTAATTATTGTTTGTTAATCTCTCACTTGATTTGCCCTCCCCTAACCTCTACTGATATTACTGATCCCTTAAGCCTACCTGAACAGCCTTTCCCAGCCCTAACAGTCTAGTGCTCATATTAAACTTCTCTGCTTTTTACTCTGCTATACCCTCCCCTTTACAACTACTGCAGTAGTTCTGCTGTAAAGCAGTTCTGTCTCTGTTTTTACACCTTACAGAGCTTCGTTTTTTTTTTATTTAACTTGTAGTACAATCACCTGTCATTCTGTGAATATCCTCCCTCACCCTTCTTTCCTGCTGTTTTCAGTTTTGGAGATTCATTTTGTACGTTGCTTCTTCTAGTTCCATTCGCCCTCTGCTTCACACCAGGCTCACGCCGCTCCCCTACCCCCCCTATTCCCACACACCCCTAGCATCATTACATTTTACTCTGTAGCCACACCCCTCCCTCTCCCCATCACCCAATCACTTTTTCCTTCATCGCATATACTCTAACCCATCATAAGTCAACTTCCCACTCTTACTCCAACCCACCTTTCAAATCTCCGACATTCTTTTCAACAAACTCCTCCCAGACTGTTATCCTCCCCCAACACATCACACACCTACTCAACTTTATATTACACAGTTCTCTCACCTTCACAACACAATGATACGTCTTAACTCTGCTTACCCTACTACTCATATCCTTTTACTACTCTGCTATCCATTATCACTACTCTGCTATCCATTATCACCTCTCCCATCTCCAATCTATACTCTCCCACATTGACTCATCACACTTCACAATCTTATCTGAATTTCAACACATCCTCACAACCATTTAATTTCACCTACCTCCACCTTTTCACTTTAAAATACCCTTCCACACAAAAATCTACTCATCTACTCTACAAATATTCCCATTCTTCCAATAAAAGCATGCGTGTACACTTGCCCAAGCTCACTTTACTTAATCGTTGCGGAGACATGCATCCTAACCCTGGTCCCGTACAAAATTGCATAATCTCCTTCCAATAAGCTAACCCTGCCACAGCTATCACCTCTTTAGTTACTCACTCCACCTCTGACCTACTAATCCTAAATATTAATCTTGGAAACATTAACAAAATTCCTGAATTCCAAGCTACACTCACTGTACTCCCCAGACATTGCTATACTTAATGAAACTTGATTAAAGGACTACAACAATGAGTTTCTGCCTCCAGGATAAAACATCCATAGATTAGACAGACAGATCAAACGTGGTAGTGGCCTAGCCATTCTTTACAGAAAAAAAAAAAAAAAACCTTACCCGCCAGCATCTAGACCATCAGCTCCTCTAATCACAGGCTCCGAAATCATAGTTTCTCGTATATACATCAACAAACAAATCCATTCTTATTATTGCCGTATGCTCCCCCCCAGGTAGAAATTGCCATAACATTGAAAATCTAACTTTAACCAACAAACATTAATCTTAGGGGACTTACTTTAGACTGTACTTCATGCACCTCTACTATTCCAACTAACTTTGTAAACCTATTTGGCTTCTCCCAATTAATCACTCCCACACGAGTTGACATGCATAATAATAAACATTCAGTACTACACAGGATTCTAACCACCCAGATCTCTGTACCCAAGCCAGTTGCCTCTCAGTTGTAGTTAGTGACCACTCCCCCACCTACCTAATCAGGCAAAAAGCTAACTCAATCAGAAGTGCAATTTATAAAACAAATTTGTACCAAAAAAAAAAAAAAAAAAAAATCATTTTCTGCCGATAGCTCCCTCCTTAAACACCACAACTGGACCCCCTTATGGCACCTTCCTCTAGATGAAGCCATTGTATACTTCAAATAACTCATTTCTTGGTATCCTAAACTTAACTAGCCCCTATCAAGATTATCCCTTGTAAATGCACCCCTACTCCTTGGTTAACCAAAGAAACTACTAATGTCCTGCTGGACGTGGAAAGAAGCTGGCATCTCTGTTTAAACAGTCAAGGACCTGCTTAACCTACCCCTTGAAAGAATTACCTCTGCAGTCTCAAGGGAATTAAAAACAAAGTATGTCTGGTTGCTTTTACATGATATTGGACTGTTTTTTGGGAGCACAGCTTACCATTACCACTTATTTTTTGCTTTTCTACACGTCTTGAGTACTGTTGATTTTTGCTAAACTTGGACGCTATTCCCACACCCCTACTGGGTGGCTAGAACTCGCTCTCTTATCAGGTACTGAAGCAGCCAGCCATCCCTTTCTCTGTACCCACATAACTAGCGTTCTACCACCTTCTCCTAGCCATGATAAAGCCACATTTCATCCACTTCCTGGTCCCGGGATCTACAAGGACCCTTTGCTGTACCTACAAGGTTTGGCCACTAGATGGCAGCCTGACTCCACCTATTATCCCCTACCTTTAGTGCCGCTCCTGTTCAACTATCTATTGTAATTCCTCATTATTTCTACTTTCAACCCCTCCCCCTATGATCATATCGCCTTCCCCACTTCTAGTCCTTAAGGTCTATACTCTCCCTCTGTGCACTCTGGTTACTAGACCTACAATCTATTCAGCTGGATTGTTCCCAAACCAACCTGCAGTCCACCTTCCTTTGGCTCTATCTGCACCCTATCCCTTCCCCATTATGTTCCCTCTCTACCACCAAAACACTCCCTTCTATGCAACTACTCACTACTGAACCTCCCTATCTCACTATCAGTCTCTTAACTCCGTACTTCCCCAATCTGCTCCCAACAGATTAACTGTAGCCCTGTTGAGTTTGGTAACTTCTGACATCCACACTATTCTCGAGGCACAAAGCTACACATCCAGGTTGTCCCTGTACTCTACCTACGTCAAGCTCCTCCCCCCAAGGCTTACATCCTCCCCAGAGGTAACAAATACACCTTGAACCTTAAGGCGCCATTTTTAAAGCCCTGTTCTCCCCCCCCCCCGGCTGCTGTGCATCCCTGCCCTAAGCGTCCTCTCCACCTAGTAAGTACCTACGTGTGGTTGCTGTTCATAGGTTGGTACTAGGCTATCGGCCCTAGGGCCTATGCAAGCCTAGCCATAACAATTCCCTGGATATTTCTTCCCACAATATTTACTTCTCTGGACCTGTCTAGCAGGGTGACTGACATGATCCCCGGGGTGAATTTCCTATCTCCCATCCAATTATCAAGGCTCCTCTTGAAGAGGGCCAATAAGGCGCTCTGCTTGACATGTATGGGCAGTCTATTCCAGAGTATGGGGAGTCTCTGGGTCAGGAACCTATCCCTCCAGCATGTTTTGTTCATTGTGATGACCAGGTTTAGATCCCTGGAGCGTGTGGCTCTGAGGGATTGGGATTTCTTTAAGTGGAGCATGTCCAACAGCTCAGGGTTTGATATGGCCTTGTATGTTAAGCAGAGATCGCCTCCGAGTAGACAATATGCCACAGAGTATAGCTGGAGTTTTTTTTAGACGGTCAGCATATTGCATCTGCTTTAGGCCTGTGATTCTTTTAGTGAGGTATTTCTGTGGCCTTTCCAGCTATTGCAGATGTTTTGTGAGGTACATACCAAACGGGGCATTATACTCTATGAATGGGTCTAATGAGGGATAAGTACAGTGGAACAATGACCTCCTTTTTTCTGGATGAAAAGCCCTTAGTGATGAGGTGTGCCACACAGAAGGATTTCCTGACTGTTGTGGCGATGTGGTTATCGAAACTGAAACCACTGTCCACCTGTGTCCCTAAGTCTCTCATCACACTTTCAATGTTTAGCGTCCTACCACCTATGTGGTAATTCATGGGTACATGTTTTTTTCCAAAGGGGATATACTATACATTTCTTGGCATTAAGCTTGAGCCCATGGCTCTAGCACCAGGCATCTGTTTCTGTAAGGCCTTTTTGTAGAATATCCACATCATTTGTGGATTCAATAATGGCTCCCAGTTTGCAGTCATCTGCAAACTTTTTTAGCCAGAGTCCCTTAGTGTTGGCCTGTACTTCAGAGAAGTAGATGCCAAGCAAGAGTGGTCCCAGGACTGAACCCTGAGGTACTCCACTTGTCTGGATCTATGATTCCAGAGTGAGGGATGGTGTTGAAGGCCTTGGCGAGGTCCAGATAGGCTGTGTGGACCACCTTACCCTCGTCCACAGCTCTGGAGACTGATTCTAAGTCAATCAGATTCAGGAGACAAGATCGGCCCTTCACAAACCCAAACTGGGTGGGGTCCAGTGTTTGAAGGTTGCCAATGTCTTTGTTTATAAGTTCCACGATAATGCGTTCCATGCCCTTGCAGATCAGATTTGTCAGACTGATGGGACGGTAGTTCCCGGGATCCAAGGCGGATCCTCCCTTGTGGAGCGGGATAACTGTAGCTGTGTGCCACTCAGTGGGCACAAAGCCTGAGGTGAGGCTATGATTAAACATGACACTTGGGTGAGGTGCCAGTTCACTTTGTAGCTCATGTAGTACACAGCCTGGGATGTCATCTGGTCACATGGATGCTGTACTCTTAGCTTTGGAGAGTGCGGTTTCTACCTGTGTGGCCGTGATTAGCGGAATTTGGCAATCTTTTGGTATTGAGATGGGCCCTTTAGGGGGTGAAGTTGGCACTAAATCGATCTGCCAGGATATTTGGCAATATCCTTAGGATCAGTATATTTAATGCCATTCTGTTGTAGCTCAGAGCAGATCTATGTTCTTCAGATCTGAGCATTGCCATTTAGATTCTTGACATAACTATAGAATGCCTTGTGGTTGTCTTTGGAATCTTTGGCAATTTTATTTTCATAACTAGCTTTTGAGGATTTTATGAGGGATCTCAGCTTCTTACTGAGGCTGGTGAGGGAGTTTTTTTGCATCCTGGGATTTTCCTCTTTTCTGCAACAGTTTCTTCCTTCTGTTGTATAGGTTGTTTATAGCAGGGGACCACCAGATTGGCTTCCTTTTTTTTGGAGAACAGCATCTTGGTTCTATTTGGGATGGCACGATTCATGCATGAGTGGATGTGCTCGTACAGTGCCTTAGTGTAGGATTCTGCAGTCAAACTTCCAGATCCTGTCTGCGTGGGTGTTGTGAAGTTTGTCACTTCTGACTTCAGTAGCATGAAGTTGACTTTTGAGAAGTTTTTTTAAGGAGGTTTCCTTACTGGGGGGTGGGATGTGGATGTCAAAGGGGATTTGCTTATGGTCAGACCTGACCAATGAGGGGGTGACCACTGGTGTGGAGCATCCATCTCCTATGTTGGTAATGACCAGGTCTAGGATATTGGCTCCACTGGTGGGACAATGGATTAGTTGATCCAGGGCGTTGGAATTTATGAATTCCAAGAACCGTTGGGAAAAGGAGTTGGTACCAGAGTAGTTTTCCCAGTTAATGGCAGGGTAGTTGAAATCACCCAGTATTAGGGTGTTTGGTTCTATCTTAATATTTCCCAGTATGTTTAGAAAGGTGTAGTGAAAATCTTGGGGCATGGTGGGGGATCTGTAGCAAGCTAAAATTTGGACTGCAGTCTTACCTAGTGTTAGTTGCACCTGGAGAATTTCAGATGCATTGTGTTGGGCAACTAGCCTGGAGGTGTGAATATGGACACTCCTCCACATTTATAGTGTTTTGGTCTTGGTTTTGTGGCCGAAAAAAGTGTGGTAAGAATTGTATTGCAGGGGTGCTCTCTGTAGCCTTGAACCAGGTCTCAGGTACTGCACAGATAATCGATGTTCTCCATTTTTAGGAGTGCCTCGAGAGAGTGCATTTTGAGGTTTAGACTTCTAGCATAGAGTAGCATTACCTTCAGATTTTGCATGCTTGTATCCATTATGGTGGTGGTTTTATCCTTTGAACCTTGCCTAAAAAAAGGCACTATAGGGGTGGCAAGAGCTTTAGCCAGTAACCTGAATCCCAGGGGTGATAGGTGCAGACCATCTCTGGCAAAGCATCGTGGTTTGTCGATCATGTCTTCCCAGGCAGACAAATACTGGATCCCCTTTGAATGACACCAGAAGCTTAGCCAATTGTTGAAGTCAATCATTTTGTCCTTGTACTGTGGTATCATTCTGGGCGAAGGCAGGATGCTACTCAGGGCTAGGTACATACTTGCCTGGGTCACATGCTCCAAGAGCTCTTCCATGTCTCTTTTCATGTAGTCAAGGGAGGTACGTCTCAAGTCATTCACTCCAGCATGGACAATGACAGAGTCGTATTTGTTGTGGAGTGACTTGAGTGCATGCGTTATGTGGCAGATCCTGGCACCCGACAGGCAGCTGACTGTAATTTTCTCCTTGTTCAGCCTGGTGAGTGGGACTACTACAACGATTTTGCCTAGCAATTAGCTATATCTACACTGTGTGCATTTACTGTTCAGGTGCAACTAAGTTTTAGAGTGATAATCCCACCACCACAAGGGGTTAGACAACTTGTATCGTTATCCTCGCATAGCATACAATGTATTCTGCTACAGCTGTTGTAAGTTGTCGTTGCTAGCCTGCGATGGTTCTAGGTTAAATCTACAAAAACTCTGCGATTAGCCTCGACTGAATGCTGCAACCTTGTGCTTTTGTCTGGTGATTATTAGCTGTTGTACTACCTCCCTACCTGCCTAGGCGGACTATTGAAGCCTAGGACAGTAGTACTGTATTGTAGCATCTGTACAGTTCTGAACTGTGGGATTTCACCATGTTTAACAGAGTTATGTGCTTTGTTCGATTTGCAAAGGCTGTATACCCGTGTTGTTTTTTAGCGGCTTTATAACTGCACCGAGGGCATTGTCCAGGTATTTACCTGTAAAAGTGGTATCCCTGCCTTGCAAAGGCTGTATACACTAAACGCCGATTCTACTGTACTCACTTAAACACGTGTGGGCTTGGCGTTACATCTATACTCCATAGCCATTACTTTACTCGGTTGCAACCTAATAAATGCTTAGCAAACCAATGCTGAAATTAGCCCCAACTTCAGTGTAACTGCAACTGATGTTTGTACAACGAAGTGGGCACTCACTGTGTATTCACCATGTTTCCAAACAGCGGATTATCCTTAATGTAAAGGGAAACAAGTTGCATAAATGATTGCAGTGTTAAGCACTCGCTAACAGTGAATTGTACATAGAAATTAGATGTTCAATAAACTGTAGTGATGCCACTCGTTACCAAAGTACCCATTATATTTCCAGACAGTAGAACTACCCTGGAGTAATGAGACACTATTTCTTTAGTTATCTGTATAGTTTCTACCTTAATTATCATACATTTTACCACATTTTTTTAATGGAGTACCTGGTTGTTACAGCTCCTCATTTCATGGCGTTTAGCGTACAATACTGTTAGCCTGCACAAAGCTGTTTACCACTACAACGGTGTAAAATTACCTATACTACTAATGGTGAAGCATGTTTTTAACCGTTAAAGTTACACATCCTTGTTCTGAATTGCATAACTGTATATAGTTTTGTATGCTGCCTATACTGGGAAACGGATATCCGTGTCTGTCCTTTTTCTCTGCCTCTCCTCTTCACATTCTGTCTAGCTTCCCTGCCCTCTGCCCTACACAGGAAATAAATTCCACCCTGCTGGAAGTGGAAAGAAGCCGGCACCTGTTTAAAACAGTTAAGGACCTGCTTAACCTACCCCCTGAAAGAATTACCTCTGCAGTCTCAAGGGAATTAAAAACAAAGTATGTCTGAGCACTGTTGATTTTTGCTAAACTTAGATGCTATTCTCACATCCCTGCTAGGTGGTTAGAACTTGCTCTCTATCAGGTAATGCAGAAGCCAACCATCCCTTTCTCTGTGCCTGCATAACTAGCCCTCTGCTACCCACATAAAGCCACATTTAATCCGCTTCCCGCCCCGGGATCTACAAGGACCCTTTGCTGTACTCACAAGGTTTGGCCACTAGATGGCAGCCTGACTCCCAACTGTTATCCCCTACCTTTAGTGCAGCTCCTGTTCAACTATCTAGTATAGTTACTCATTATTTCCACTTTCAACCCCTCTCCTCTATGATCATATCCGCTTCCCCACTTCTAGTCCTTAAGGTCTATACTCTCCCTCTGTGCACTCTGGTTACTAGATCTACGATCTTTTCAGCTGGATTGTTCCCAACCCAACCTGACCTCCAGTCCACCTTCCTTTGGCTCTACCCGCTCCATTCGCCCTGAGGGCTCACTCCACGCCCCTACCCTGCCCCCAATTTCCACTTGCCCCCAGTACTCCTACATTTACCTTCACCTAACCACTCCCCTTAACTACCACCCCCACTCAGCAGAAATAACCATCCGCATCTCATCCTATCATTACCCCAACCCCCTACTCCTAACCCACCACTTTCACACAATTTACTCTCCATTAGCTCCCCACCTACACTCGAACACCTATTACTTATTTACCCCACAATGCCTCCACAAACTGCCATCTTACCACTAAAAGATGAACCTTTTTACTACCCCCACTTATACTACTTTATCTTCTCACAGCCTATGAAGACTACTACCTACCTGGCTCTCAATATCCTACTTCCAGAACCACCACTATCAACCAACTACACTACTCTACTCCAGTTCTACCCCACCTCTTTTCTAATTTTTCTAATGCTAAACCTCTTTATCCCATACGAGCCACCTATATCAACCCTAGGACTAAATACTATCACAAACTCCTACTCAAACTCCATAAATTTGAAAGGAAGTCACTACCTAACCTCATAGCCGAAGGTGACATCCACCCTAACCCAGGCCCAAACTCACCTGATACCATCAACTCCACAAATAACACTCATTGGCCTACAGAGCTCATATAAAATGCCCCCAATTCATTGCTAGTCTTTCACCTAAGTATCAGAAGTATAAATAAGAAAGTTCACCATCTGCATGCCCTCTTGGACATGCACTCCCCTGACCTACTATGCCTTACTGAAACCTGGCTCAAACCCAATATCCCTGATGAGGTTATACCCCCCCCCCCCCAACTACAATATAATAAGACTTGACCGCATCTCTAGGAAAGGTGGAGTAGCCATCATGTATAAATCTACTCTAGAAGTATCCACAATTAGTACCCCACAAGGCTTTAACTAGCAACTCCGAAACACTCATCACAAAAGTCCAGCTTAGCAAACACAAATCTATAAACATAGCCTGTATCCATATTCCCCTAGGTGACAACACAGACACCTTAGTAGGTATCCTCCAATGGTTATCCACCAACCACGCCCAAGAAACTATTATTCTCGGGCACTTTAATATCGACTGGAAAACCTACTCAAACTACCCTACTACCCATATTAACTTACATGGCTTCTCTCAGATTATAAACTTCCCCTACTAGAATCAATAAGCCTAACAATAAGGAAAGTATCCTAGACTGGATATTAATAAACAAACCCCAGTTATATAAATCAAGCACCCTACCTGAGGACACCAGTGACCACTTCCTTACCTATATAAAATCAGATGACATGCCTCATCAAACTACATTTAAAACCATTAGGAATACTAAGAACTTTAATCTGACTAATTTCCAGACCGAACTTAACTCGTACAACTGGTCCAATCTTTACTTCCTCTGGATGACGCAGTCTCAGACTTAAATGCTAAATTCCTCGCTATCTTAGACAGACACGCTCCCAAACGAACTATCAGAACCAAAAATAAAATGGCTCCTTGGCTAACCAATGGTACAAGACAAAAGCTTATTACTAGAAATATAGCATGAACCTCCTGGAGATCCACCAAATCCCAACAATACCACACCAGGTATAAACAATTGAGAAAAGGAGGCAAAGAAATCCATTATGCTAGACAAACAAAATTACTACTACAATTTGCAGCAAAAGCACTAAAATAAACTACAAAAATTCTGGTCAGGCCTAAATAAACTGCTCCACCCAGGTAAATCTTCAACCCCCACCCCTTCAACTACCTTGCATCTATTCCCTGTGTTGCAAAAACTGTTAATACTTTCTTTACAGAAACATCTACCAACACCTCTAGTACTACCATACCCACACATGAAAATATACTCCCCTTCAAATTTGATCCAATACCCACAGCCTTTATTAAATTCTTACTTAAACTGAAACCCACCACCCTTGCAGCAGACCTAATGCCCACTGAAGTTCTCCAAAAAGTCTCTCTATCTTAAGCAATCAAACCATCCAAGAATCCTACATCCCCTCCATCTGGAAAATCTCCCACATTATTCCACTTCACAAAGGGGGAAAACTCCACTGAACTCTCAAACTATAGACCTATAGCCATCCTATCTCCCTTTGCCAAAATAATGGAAAAGTGCATACATAAGCAACTTCTAGCTCACCTTATTCAGAACACTCTCCTAGCCCCCTCCCAGCACGGATTTAGACCTGCCCATAACACAACCACAGCCCTTCTCCTTTTCTCACACAAAAAAAAAATCAAAACCGTAATTACAAGCAGCTTTCCTCAGCCCTCTTTCTAGACTTATCCAAGGCATTCGATATGGTGAATCACCACCTACTCCTAGATACACTAAAATCACTTTGCTTAGATTATCAACTGGTTCCATTCTTACCTGCATGACAGACAACAAGCTGTACTATGGAAAGACACTAGCCACTCTTCTACCAGTCACCCTTGGTGTCCCCCAAGGATCTATATTAGGCCCCCTCCTATTCTCCATATTCATGAATGACCTACCCAAAGTTATCCCAGGTGCAACATGTATTCAGTATGCAGATGACTCCACCATAATCTGCCCTGCCATCACCCCCACAGAATTACAATCCCTATCCCAAATCACCTTCAGCAAAAGTAGAGGACTGGCTCACTGGTCACAGTCTCCTACTGAACCCAAATAAAACCAAAGTATTACTTTTCTCCCCTACCCGTAAGGTCACATCACCACCTATTACAATTTCATCTCACAATGGCACCATAATTTCTCCAGAATCTTGCACTAAACTACTTGGTGTAATCATCAATAATAATCTGAAGTTTGATGCTCACAGACAAAACCATCAAAACGGTTAAAAATCTAGGCTCCTTATACAGGATTAAACAATTCCTAACCCCATCTGCCAGAACTGCTATAGCTCGAACATATCTATCGACCCTTCTCTACACCTCACCCATCTTCATAAACCTAAGCAAGTCAAACCTTAACAAAATTTACTAGTTGCTACAACAATCTAGCTAGATTTGCCACAGGTTCTGCCTACAGAACCCATCACTGTCTAAATCTTCAAAACACTAGAGTGGCTAGAATTACCCTAACTTCAATATAACCAACTCATAGTTGTTCATAAAATCCTCTATCAACCTAGCAGTACACCCATTCTGACAAATATTATCACCCCCTACAGTTACCTAGCATCCCTCCGCTCATCCAACAGAATGCTAGTACAACCTGCTAAAGCCAACAACTCAGCTGGAGAATCACTATTCTCCAACTCTGCTGGTAAAAAATGGAACTCGCTCCCCCCCAGATCTTACCACTATATCCTCCTTATCCCAATTCAAAATATCCCTAAAGAAACACCTAAAAACAATTGGCTATGTCCATGTCTAAACCCAGCCTAACCCAATAAAAGCACAACTCACATAGGAGAAACACCCTAGAAGAATAATTTTCTGAGCCTTTCACTACCCAGACTAAATATGCTTCTCAACAACCAATAAGACTTAAATATAAGGATAATTTTCTGAGCCTTTCACTACCCAGACTAAATATGCTTCTCAACAACCAATAAGACTTAAATATAAGGATGGAGTCTTGTATCCTAGCCACTCTAAAGCTATGTTATTCCCCTTTAATAGGTTATCTCTAACTACTTGCCTTCTTAACTAACCAATCTTCTCTTGCTGGTCATCTTGAAAACTAAATGTTCAAATATTTCATTTGATAAACTTACAATGCGGTTACATTTCAATGTACGCATGACTGTGTATTGTCACTTGTTATGTACATGTGGTGCTTTTCTGCCCGGGCCTCCCCTGAAAATGGACATGTACCCAGTCAGACTCTCCCAGTTAACAAATGTAAAATAAATAAAATAAACATCATGAAACAGAGATAAAAAAGCATGGCTAAGCTACAAATCCACTAAAATCTTGTCCTCCTTGCAGTACTCTCAACTAAGAAATCTTGCCAAAAATAGAATCCGCAATGACAAAAAAATTGTACCACACTAACACAAAATATAAAAATAACCCAAGGAAATTCTGGCAAGCCATCAAACATCCACCCCCTCCCTTCAATAACACATCAATAGCAGTCCAATTCAACACACATTTCATCAACTCCATCCATACCAGTAACCACTCCCATCTAAACTAAACCCACTGCTCTTAATTCCCACTCCCCCACCTTCTCGTTTAAACCCATCCAGACTAATGGCATAAAAAGCTCTTTAAACTCAAACCTACTACTCTTGCTGCTGATCAACTTCCAAAATGATTTTCATAAAACTTGGAGCCGATTCCATTTCCTACCAAATATCCATCATTAATCAAATTGATCACTGAGCAATATGTACCAATACTATGGAAAGTCTCCCATATCATTCCCCTGCACAGTGGAGGACTCTCCACAGATATAACCAACTACAGACAAATTGCTATACTTTCCCCCTCTTAGCAAAATATTGGAAAAGTGTATTCGCTCCTAACTTCTTTCCTACCTACTCCCCAATACACAGCACGGCTTTAGACCAGAACATAGTACTACCACAGCTCTCAAGTTTCACAAATACCATCAACAGACACAAAAACAACAATAACCTTGTTGCTTCTATATTCTTACACATGTCTAAAGCCTTTGACATGGTTTCACACCAAATACTACAAGTACTTGCCTCTTTACACATCTTCAATACTGTCTTGGTTCCACAGCTACCCTTCTAAAATTGGTAGCAAGCTGTTAAATGGGCTGATGACTTATCTCCTCCTCTACCCGTTATTACTGGTGGCCCACAAGGCTCAATACTTGGCCCCTTACTCTTCTCCATCTTTACTATTAAACTCAACTCCGCCACCCCTCATGCTACCATGGTGCAATATGCGGATGACTCTACAGTCATTTGTGCAACCCCCTCCTATCCAGAACTACAGTTCAAAACACAACAAGCCCTCTCAGATATAGAGCTATATCTCAAGGAGAACCAACTCATACTAAACCCCAACAAAACAAAGCTTAGGTTATTCACACACAAATCCACAGAGCCCTCTTCCCACTAACTATCCTCTCTTCCAATGGCACCAAAACAGAACCAGCAGATAACACTAAACTAGGTGTCACCATTGATAGCTCATTAAGATTTAACATATTGCCTTAAGAATCAAGAAAATACATACTAAACTTGGCTGCTTATATAGATACAGATCATTCCTCACCCCTCATTCCAAACTGGCCCTAGCCAGAACCCACCCTGTCCACACTTTTATGCCTCCCCCACTTTCACCAACCTTAGAATATCTGACCTTACCAAACTAAAAACTTGCTACCACAAAATTGCTCGTTTTGCTACGAACCTCCCTCAGAGTCCACCACTGCACTGCCCTTAGAAGTCTTCATTGGCTAGAATTGCTGCATCTAACACTTAAAATCAACTGGTAATTGCTCATAACATCATTTTTCAACTAGATGCCTGTCCATCACCAATAAATCTTGTCCAACCCTATCACACATCACATATACTCCGAACATCCAACAAACTACTTCTACAACACATAAATCTTACAACTCATTTGGGAGTTTTTTTTTGCTAATCACATTGCAAAAACAAGGAAAATCAATCCCACAATACATACTCACTACCCCCCCCCCCCGCGCCCCCAAGCTTCAAAATTTAAAACTACTCAGACAACACCTCCTTAATAACTGGCTTTGCAATTACACCTGGCTAAACCCCTCTTTCTTATTTCAGTTCCCACTGTACTACCAGGTTGCCATACAGTAAAAGATTTTTTTCCTAGTATTATGTTCTGTGCATAAATTGATAATGTTTAGCTATATTGCTATTTTTATCCAATTTCACCATGTTTCATTTTATGAGTTTTAAATGTTCATATCTACCTTGTAAATGTTTATATGTTGCTTGTATAATCTCTGTACTATGTATGTAACTATCAGTAGAGCCTTTCTCCCCGGGCCTCTGCTGAAAATGGGCTACTAGTCCAGTCGGACTATTCTGGTAAACAAATGTAAACTAAAATAAAATAAATACATACTTCAGCGTACTGTGCTACAGGGTAGAACTCCTGCATATTTGTGGCCCTGCCCTCAGATGTACAGGAAAAATGTCTGTGGTCACTGGTATGTTGTAGCATAGCATTCAGGAATTGCTGGAGGATCCTGGATGCTGATCCCCGTGACACGTCCAGCATGTCCCCTGTTGGTCTCTACAAGTTTCCTGTAGCTAAAATTCCTTGTGCTACACATACCTTTTCTTCTCTACTAGTATGGATTCTCTCGGTTTACCTGGCTCTGAGTGGAGGACAGAGATTGCAAAGTTCCTGTAGTATGTCTATCTATTCTGTAGCACCCTACAATTTCCACATCATGCAAACTGCGATATGTTAAACAGGGTCTGAAAACTCTTCTTCTTGGTCAGTCTACCTGCAACAGCAGCAGACTTCAGCCTGTTGCCACACACATGAATTAAAGCAACAGCAGTTCCCAACTTTGTGTAGACTCCTTTCTTTGACTATATTCCAGTAGGTTTTGCAATTCACAGGGAAAACTAGCACTGAGTCCACACTGTTGCTTTATAGTTTGAATAGCTCCTCCATCTTGGGATTGGTTGACTAGCATACAAATTCAGCTGCTTATGCTGTAATTAGCATGCCATGGTGTTTACCTTGTTTATACACCACGTAGAGCCGCTTACTTAATCCAAAAACAGTGTGGTACCATGTGCGCATCGCAGGTGTAAATGAAACATGTAGGCTTTATTGAATCTAGCAGATTACCTATAATCAAATACAATACATATCAAACTGTTTCAGTGTTGCATTGAAAATATAACTGCATGTACTTAGAACAATGCCACCAGATACTGATGTAGAAAACTTTAAACAACATTCTTACAGACCTTAAATACTTATGCACCACTGCTAGATTACGTCAAACCCCACATCATGGCTAACAAAAGTAACAAAACTACTAAATGATGAAAAGGGATAAAGCTTATAAAACTTAAACACTCAAAGAAACTTGCCTACTGCTACAATAAAATAGCTAAATTTTCCACCAAACTCCCTCATAGGACCAACTACTGCCATATTAAAGCATTTAAAACTGGCTTGAACTGCACAACTACAACATACAAATGCAAAATTATCCCAAAACAATGTGCTGCACTACAAAACGTATTACTGCCCTACTGTCCAGCAAGGAACCTCCATTCTGGTAACATTCTTAATACTTATAAGTCAAATAATATTGCAGGAGACTCGCCCTACTCCCAGTGTGTTGCTAAACTCTGGAATAGTATCCGCACACAAATAAAACTCGGACAAAATAGTTTTAAACAACTGCTTATATAACATCTTAACCTCATTTCTTCTCGTCTCCGCTTCTGTTTTAAGTATTTTTCATATCTCTATCAGCAATAAAAATACATTGCACACTCTTCATTATCCTTATTTACATAAACATAGTCTGTTAATTCTTTATATCCTCATTTACATAAACAGTCTGTTACTTGTTAAACTTTTCTTTATTAATTCCTACCCTTATTATGCTGCTCTTTCTTGCCCTCTTATGTTTCTGTAAAGAGGGGGCCTTCTGCACATACAGATTTACCCCCAATTCTTGTAACTCATTTTGCATGATGCCCTGATCAGCAATCGTCTGTAAATACTTACCCCTTCACTTTTCTTTTCCTTTATATTATTCAGGTCTTTCCAATGACTAGATTATGTGCGTGTTGTCCCTGAAGAGACATTAAAATGAAGGTTATCTACAATCTCAGTGAGCTTCCATGAGTAACGCCACAACCCAATATTAATAAAATGGTGTAGTAGATGTATAACTTGTGCGCCCCTTCCTAGCCCACCATCTGACATATTAAAATCCTAAAAACAGTATACGATTACTTATATCTGCTAACAAAATATTTTTCCACTAAAATGTTCTGGTAATGTACCCTGTATCTAAATGATCTACATACTACAGTGACTGTAGCAATTTTTATTCTTCCATAGTAGATAAAGTAAGAAACATTGACAGTAACTAACAGTCCAACCATTATTTTCCCAAAAACAGTCCTCCACTTACCATGTGTGTGTGTGTGTGTGTGTGTGTGTGTGTGTGTGTGTGTGTGTGTGTGTGTGTGTGTGTGTGTGTGTGTGTGTATGTGTGTATATACACTTCTTTATACTGTATCCTACATCTACCTGTCTCACTTATTTTGTCTTCACAATATTATGTAACAAAAATGCTACTTTCCTCTACTGCTATTTATGCCCTGCTATTTAAGCCCACAAACTACCAAAAAATAAGAAGTCCTAAGGGCTTGGCAGCAGAGACACCATTATTGCCACATGCAGTGTTCTCCCAAACACAACTACAGAAAAATCAGGAAACAGCACTTTCCCTGCAGTGCTTACTTATGTCAACCTTCGATGCATTAAAAGATCTACCTGCTTACTATACATGCAAATAAACAGTGTTGACAGTTGAAGTAATATAGAATAAGCATCTACACAATTTATATTCATATGTGCAAAGTTACACTGCATAACAATGGGATGCAGAATTTACAATATGACACACAGCTTGAGATATTACTTGCATTATCGTCTTCAGATGAAGTACAAAGCCCCTATTAAATCAGTGAAATCTTATCTTCCAGAATGAATTTACCCTAGTAAATTATTTCAAACTAAATGGTAAAAAGTGTAGTATCACATTTGGAAGACAACCTCTCTTCTCTCACCATACTAATCTAACAAACCTCTACAAAACAAAAATTAAGTTAGGAAATGTAACGACCCTCCAATGGACCAGTAATCAAGGAGCCTCAATCCTCACCGCTGGCAACAGTATTGGGGGGCGGGACATTCACTGAGACAACAACAACTACACACACTATTTCCAGATGCAGCTCTCTGCATCAAGTGCAATTTCCCTTATGCGTACACAGAGACCACAGTCAGTCCAGGGCCGTTTTTTCCCTCTTCATCCAGATCCCCAGTATGACTCCCACCTGTCACAGCTACAGAACTGAGATCTCAGCTAAGTAACCAAGCCAAGACCTCCAGCACCCTCTCTGTCCAATTAGGGCTTAGTGTCTCTGCACAAGTAACATGCGTATATATACACACACACACACACACACACACACACACACACACACACACACACACACACACGAAAAGGCTGGGCACAGATTTACTAGCTATGCCCCCTTATACCCAGACTATAATGTAGTTATTACTGCCACCAGTCAATCCTTATCAGCTACTTTAAGGCCCTTAAAAGAGTGTCTAATCTTACTGTGCAATATTAATACAAATGGTAGTTTGACAAACAGCAAGGCTATTAGGAATGGCCTGCACAGTGTCACCAAATATATATGCAAGTGCTCTCAAAACTTAAATATCTCTACACAGATCAGCCACAATTAAATGTTTAAACATATTTAATAAATAATAAAAGAACAAGACAGTACTAAATATATATTCACAGTGACAGTTCAAAACCACAGGAAATATTTAAAACATTGCAGGACAGTCTCAAAGAGAGAAAAATATCTAAACTAAGCTTTACTATATTCCTGAATGAATCTAAGAGAACTTACTAATAGAGTAAGGCAGATGCTCAGGTCTTTGGGAGATGCTGGAAGTCACAAAACAAACTGCATTCCTTCATGCTTTCAAGACTAGTAAATTAGTTCACCCTAAGGCAATGCAGAAAGCTTCCTAGCAGAGACTTTACGTCTCTTGCTGCATTGAGTACTGAAAGATGCCATCTTTTATGGCCTAATCTATAAAGTAATTTAATTTCAGATATTTTTATAAAGTTTGCTGGACCGAGGTTAACTTTCTTTATTCCAGCTTCCACTGTTAAAATATCTGTTTAAAACAGTTACAATAGTGCATGTACATTTCTGTTCTCTTACAGCAGGGCATACTGTGGTTATATTTTTAACAAAGCACTCACACAGTTCTGGACAAGCAGTTTGATATACACAAGGCATACTCTTCTAATGCATTTGTAACACAAGCATCTTGTATAAATCACTTCGATCTTCACCAATGACATCATTATTTACAAAATTCCAGCTAGCCATGCCAGCAGTATCTACTTTCATAACAGGGACCTAGGTACTTGGGTGCTAGTTCTCTCTCACTGACCATCGGGTAACAAATGTTACCAGAAAATCCTTTTATTTAGTCCAACTAAATGCCAAAGGAATACTACCAAGCTATAAAAGGTAAACCATGCCCTTATACTCAGCAGTGATCAGGCCAGTTATATAGAGTACAATGTTATGTTTATTAAGATGCATCTCAAAAGAGAGCAATCAGAAAGACCCCAAAGGGTTCTAACCAAAAAGATCACAGCCCTAAAGTACCTCAGCGACTAAGACAGGTTGGAAGCTCTATCCCTTTACTTGTTGTTTTGCAAACTTTTGAAGGGAGATCTCACAGACCCCACTATAAAGGGCTTCCTGTTTCACCTCAAGTCCAATATTTAACTACAGACCTAAATTGTCACCAACAGATAAACAGAACACAACTGGAGGATACGATTACAACCAACCACATCCCAAACCTCTGGAATAAACTTCCCCTGCATGTTAAGTAGTGTGTCTCACTATCTTCCTTTAAACAAACTAGACTGGATGAATATCCACAAATTTAATCCAGTACTGATCAGTGTGGCCCTCCTGGAAAAAGGGGGTGCTGTCTGAGGGTTGGTGCTGGCAAGGTGAGAATGAAACTAACAACCACAAAAAAAAAAAAAAATTCACACAAGGTGATATAATACCCAAACTAAAATATAAAATAATAAAAAAAAAAAAATCACCACCATGTTAAGTTATAAGCGAAATGGATGTTTATTAAAACACAATTTCCAACAAGATTGTTTCATACAAGGATCAGAGTCATTGTTCTTGGCATTAAGTCTAATTAATTTAGTAAGAAAACGCCAATCAGAACTAATTCATTAAAAGCAATCACTTTTAAAGAAACATTACACAGGTTGCCTACCATCAGACTTGAGACTCAACCAGTTGTACAAAAACTAATATCACACCATTAAAATATTCACAATACTCAGAAATACCAAAAAGTAATAGGACAATGAAAAATAACAATACATATAAAAACTGTGTCAAATGCATGTTGCCCTTAGTTCCAATACACTGGCCATGGAACAATTGCCATTAATGCCTATGGACACTGTGGCATATAGTCTCAATTACCAGTGTCTCCATAATCTCAAGCAAAGGGAGTGCTGCCTCTGATGAGTCTGTCAGGTTGTAGAGGATAATGGTTTTGAGTTACATTTAGAAAGCCTCGGTGGTTTAGGTAGGCCACCATATATTGAGGATCTTCAAAGTAACCTATGTGTTTGGTCTGAGGTATTTAAGACTGGTTTAGTGTGGTGACTTGTGATAGTGTAGTGATTTGTGATACTGACAATCTGCTTTGTTATTTGTAGTGCCTTTGTGCAAGAGCTTTGCCTTCAATAACATTAAATAACTACATCTCTCATGTACTATGGTGGATTGTTGTCAGTAAAGATTAGACAATTGCATTATTATCATAGGATACCCATTTCAACCAAGCAGTCTACAGAGACAGTTGGAAAGTGCAGATCCATGGGTCCAGTTGCTTACTACTGTGGGCTGGGGGGGGGGGGTACTGCTTAAGAGAGTAGAAGATGCTTGAATAGAATGTTGTTTAAAAAATAAAACACAACTAAGGGACAAAACCTCAACAACCCAGGTGACCCGATTTTGATTACTCTAACAACTGCAGGAAAAGGCAGGGAGAGATGAGCGTTACCATCCTGTGGTGGTTGTCTGCTGCATTGATTCCCTAGTGGAGGCTGGGAAGGCACATCTGTACGCATTGCTAAAGAGGGGTACAGGTTGGAGACATAACTGTACTGCTGCAGAGGTGGAGCAATATGCCACATTTCTCTAGGTCCAAAAGGGGGGGGGGGTTATGTAGGTCAGATGTAAAAATCATCCGGGATGGATGCACAGATGGGCTTTGTCCCAGACTTCTAATTTCAGGACCAGCCCTAGCAACACTGGATCAAGTCCAGGAGGGGAGATAAGGACAAAGGCTGGTAGACCAGGCATAGGCAGGTACCAGCCCGGTGCTATAATGGATGGAGAGTGGTGCCAAACAAAACACAGAACAATACAAGTACAAAAGTCTACACATGAAGAGAACCGAGACATTTCACACAAATTCAGTGCTGTTTACACAACTGCCCAGTATCAAGTACACCAAGAATTTCTGCAATAGATTACAGAGAGAAATGTATTGTTCTACATCTATATAGTGCCAGTAGTGCAACAGGTAGCACACATCTTTGTCCCAGAAAGCTGTGGGTTCTATTCCCACACTAGGTAGATTGATTACTGGCACTGTAGTGCAGCATAAGGGGGGGGGGGTGCTGCACTCCTGAGTGTGCCATCTTTCAGATGAAACAAACTTGAGATCTGATCTGCACAAGTTGGTGGTAGTTCAGGTGAATGTAAAAGATCCCATGGCACCTACTGAACAGAGTAGTGGAAGTTCCCCGATGCCCTAGTAAAATTTCCCCTAGTAGTACAAATACCACTTCGGGTCTCCCCTGAAGAGAGACTACTTGTCTAGTGCATAGAGCCTGATCAATACAGGATAAAGTAATAAAAATAAGATAGCTGTTTGTCTTTCGGCTTTTCCCGGTAAGAGGTCGCAACAGCGGAACTCCAGTCCGCTTATGATTGGCAGTAGATTTTTACGAAATGCCGAGGTGCCAGCTCCATGCTCAACCTTCAATGAAGGCACACCCATTTACGCACACGTCTTTCTAACGCTACCCAACCGCGGGGAGGACATGCAGACTCCACACAGAAGGCACTCCCAAGCCCAGCCGAGAATTGAATGGGAGAACCTCTTGCTGTGAGGTAACAATGCTACCGCCGTACCACTGCGGCTACAATAAAAAGGCTGCACAATGAGCAATGCCACACACAACGCAAGCAACTTAGAATATCACAGAAATACCAAAAAACTCAACTAAGGCCACTAATTAACACTAAAACAGAGCAATTCAAGATTCTACAAGCAATTAGAGACTTAGAAATGGCTTAGTGCTTCCTCTACTCTCACTAGACTTTAAACCAAAGCAATTCTGATCTACTTCACAACAAATGAGGGAAGTGCTAAGCTATTTCAGTAACTCAGTAATATAAACTGCAAAACTACTTACTACTAACCCAGAAACAGCCAGGGTAAGTCAAACCTGATGCAGAGCCACCTTAATCAATAGCATGGCATGGTTGGTTACCTCTAAGTGATTATGCACAAGGCTACTCAAACGCAAGCAATAGTGTCCACTATCAACCTCAGTCTAACAGTTCTTCTAAATCTATCAAATGTTTCTATGCATACAAATGCACTTGCCGTGTTACTAACAGTTATCCTTACAGACATGTATATACACACACAGATCTGACTATTATATAAATAGAAGTATTGTGCGGTTTTTGCAACTGTGCTTAAATAACTGCCTGCCTCCTGAACAAAAAAAAAAACACAGTAAAATGCCAAGGTTTTTTTTTTTTCACATAATCACTGTCATTTACATCTAGGGTAACTGCTAATCACTAAAAACTTGTCTAAACCTGCTTGGGATATTAAAGGTCTGGTAAACTTCAAAATTATCCAAAAGAGGCCTTTCCTTGAGGGCCTAAGCAAACGCCTCACACTACAGAAAAAGAAAATGCCTCACGCTCTGTTAAGATGAATCGATACCAACATGCACTGTGTTAGGATAGAAGACAGGTGTCTGACATCCATACTGTAGGAATATTTCAAATCTAGTTTTTTTTCTCTCCTCCCCTTGCTGACGTTTCTGGCCATTCGTGACCCCATCCATTGCAGATTCCATCTCTTCTTCCATCTTCCCTCCCACAGACATTTGCAAAGAGTGAGCTTGGGTCAGCATGGATCTTAAGCATGTCAGCAACTGCTATTGTTGCTGGGCAGGGGAGGTTATGTTATGACCAACCCCCACTCCCCCTCTCTTGCATTCAACAATGTCCAAGGACTACATCCATCTGTGAACCACTGGGAAGGTCTTTGACAAAAGCTCTTTACCGAGGAATGGCACACTCGCCCTCCGATGCCAATGCCTCAGACACCCTAGCCACTAATTAAATCGGGTCACATGGGCTGTAGATAGCATCATGGCATAGAGGCAGCCCCAAATCATTTTGCATTCAGTTTCTTGGTCAAAATGCATATAATCTACTGCAATTGAGTTTGATTCTGTCAATAGTTTGAACACCAATTACAGTCTCCCTCTGTAGTACATTCATCTCTCTCTTTCATATTAATTAGGTTGTGTCAATATGTATGAGTTAAATTGTGGTTCAGCTTACCACACCATTATCGCTCTAAACTCAACAATCTAATCCCCTCTTTCACCTTACTGGTCGTCATTAGCTTTCCTAACCTAGCAGCTGCTACTACTCATACCTCCACCACTTCTATTTCTCCCACTTTATTCTCCCTTTCTTTTCCAATTACAGAACTGTGCATTTATCTGGTTTGTTCATGGAATGTATTGCTAAACTTTGTATGCTTTCGCATAAAAGTAATTCACTGTTAGTTGTATAGTTTACATTGATCAGTGTTCTACCCTGGTAAACAAATTGAAATAAATTCAATTAAATACTCTTTTGACCATTTTTTTCTAACAGTGCATAAACAAAAGCATATGTGAAATGGTCAGCTAATCCAGTTTTATGTTCTATTAAATAAAAAATAAACCTCATGTGGACAGTCAGTCCAGCAACTGCCAATAAATAGAAGTTATGTTCTTACCATAACGTTCCATGTTAGTTGTCTTCTTCTCGCCTTCTTCTTGCTGGATGGGTTCGGAGCCGACCTCGGCTCCGACTCGGCCACTCTAAAAGCTCGAGAGTTGGTTCCACCGGCTCGAGGCTCCCCTTATATCCCACAATGCTAGGCGTGAGTTACCTCAGATCTCGTTTGTAAGCTAGACCCAGCTTATAATAGTAGCAGAATAACTAGAAACAAAATCCACCTCTAAAAACACGGGTGAAGAGAAGGGTGACCTACATCCTGATCTAGGAAATATGCACGGCAGAGCATATACCTAAAGTAAAGAGGTGGTAGAAAGAGAGGTCACAATGAAACTCCTCTAAGTCTGTCCAGGCCAGGGGGAAGGAGGGTGGGACGCAAGAAGAAGGCGAGAAGACAACTAACATGGAACGTTATGGTAAGAACATAACTTCTATATGTTAAGTTGTCTATCTCGCCTTCATTCTTGCTGGATGGGACCGCGTCCCTAGCACCTTGTCCTGGGTGGCCTAATGGAACAGACTCTTGAGAACAGTGGAACCAAAGTTAGCTCTATGCCTAGAAGCTAAATCCAACTTATGAGAAATGAAAGTGTGAGGAGTAGCCCAAGTAGCCGCTGCACAAATGGTGTCAATAGGCAGTCTGTCTTGGAAGGCTATAGAAGTAGCCAAAGTTCTGGTAGAATGGGCTTTAGGTTTGTTAGGCAGCTTTTGGTGTCTAATTTCATAAACAAGGGAAATCAGCGATGTTAGCCATCTAGATAATGAGACCTTTGAAACTGTAAGTCCCCTTCTGCCTTCTGCATAAGAGACAAACAGCTGGTCAGATTTTCTGAATTGTTTGGTTCTATCCAAATAGTACCTTAACTGACGATGAACATCTAGCCAATGCAATTTTTGTTCAGACCTGTTAGAATATTCTGGAAAAACACAGGAGGTCAATGCTTTGATTTAGGTTAGGCCGAGGCTATCTTAGGTAAAAAAGACGGGTTGGTTCGTAAAGATACCCTGTCCTTATGGAACAACAGATAAGGAGGTCGACAGCTGAGTGCATGAAGTTCTGAAACTCTTCTAGCTGAAGTAATAGCCACTAGAAAGAGTGTCTTCCATGATAACAATTTTAAAGAACAGGAGGCTGCAGGTTCGAAAGGGGAAAGAATCAAAGAGCTAAGAACTAAATTTAGGTCCCAAGGAGGAGGAGGATTTCTTACAGGAGGTCTGAGTAGAAAAACTCCCTTCAAAAAGGCTTTACAAAGCTTGTGGGACATGATAGCAGACTCTGAAATGCCCACATGAAAGTTAGAAATAGCTGCCAATTGAACTTTAAGAGTAGAAGGAGATGAACCTGCATGGAAGAGTTCAGCTAGAAAATCAAGGACCATTTGGATGGAAGCAGTGAAAGGATCTATGTCCTTTCCTTGAGCCCAATAGGCGAAGCGTTTCCACTTACTCAAATAAACCTTCCGAGTGGAAGATTTATGGGAAGCTATCAAAATATCTCGGACAGAGTGAGATATTTGAGGAAGCCTGGCTAAGGTTGGAATTGGAGGAACCAAGCAGTGAGGTTCAGAGAGGGAAGGGAGCGATGAAACTGACCCGACTGATGGATCAAAAGATCTGGAACTAGGTCCAGATGCCAAGGTCGCTCCAACAGAAAATGATGTAGAAAGGGGAACCAAACCTGTCGAGGCCAGTAAGGAGCAATGAGGATCAACGAGGCCTTCTGAGCGATAGCTTTATGTATCACTTGAGAGATTAGTGGGAAGGGAGGAAATGCATACAGAAGTCCCTGGGGCCAAACTTGGACTAGAGCGTCTCTGCTGGGCTGACCTGGTAGAGGGAATAGGGTGAAATAATCTCTGCACTTGCTGTTTTGGGGAGTAGCAAAAAGGTCGCAGCAAGGCTGACCCCACTTGAGAAAAATTTCTCTCACAACAGAGTCTTTCAGAGACCACTCGTGAGGCATGAGGATAGCTCTGCTCAACTTGTCCGTGATTTGATTGGACGTCGGCGGGATCTGCGTGGCTGTCAGAAACCGCTGACAAGAAATGGCCCATTGCCACAGTCTGAGTGCTTCTCGACACAGGGGTAGGACCTGGTTCCGCCTTGTTTGTTGATATACCACACTACAGACATATTGTCCGTCTGGATTGCTATCGTTCCCAAGGGAAGAGAGTCTTGAAGGGCTTGCAACGCTAAAAGCACTGCTCTCATCTCTAGAACATTTATGTGCAAGTGGCATTCGTCTGGTTGCCATGTGCCCTGGACAGTTCTGCCCTGATAATGCCCCCCCCACCCGATCAGGGAGGCGTCCGTTGTCAGAGTAGCAACCGGAGGGGAAGGGACAAAGGGTCTTCCCAATAAGAGCGGAGGGGAAGACATCCACCACAGAAGAGGATTCCTGCATGTCCGCATAATCATAATGGTGTGGGACATCGGACGTTGCTGGTATGACCATTGCGTGAAGAGCATCCATTGAAGGATTCTCATGTGGAATCTGGCTAATGGAAGCAGAGGTATGGCAGCCGCCATAATCCCCAACACTTTCAGAACTAATCTGGCTTTGATTATGTTGCTGTTGAAGAGGAGCGAGACCAGTTTGTGTATGTCTGTTACTCTCTGATCTGTTAGTCTCGCAGACATGTTGATTGTGTCTAGATTTGCGCCTATGAAGGTAATAGTACGACAAGGCGACAAAACAGACTTTTCGCAATTTATTGAAATGCCTAAATTTTGACAAATGCGAAAGGTGTAGTCCCTGGCCATTAGAAGAAGATGCTTGGTGGGAGCTGTGAGGAGCTGGTCGTCCAAATATGGAAACACCTGGAATCCTTGACGTCTCAGGTGAGAAGCTACCACTGCCATGCATTTGGTAAACACCGGGGGGGCAGTGGTGAGACCAAAGGGCAGGGCCCTGAATTGAAAATGACTGGTTCCCAGCCTGAAGCGGAGGAATCTTCTGGAGCGTCTGTTCATTTTTATGTGATAGTACGCATCCTGAAGGTCTATAGAGCACATCCAGTTTCCCTTTCCCAAAAGGGGAAGGATGGACTGCAGCATGACCATCCGAAATCTTGTTTTCTTGACTGACTTGTTCAAGATACTGAGATCCAAAATTGGTCTCCAGTCCCCTGTTTTCTTTGGAACTAAAAAGAACCTGGAGTAGATTCCGGATCCTTGCTGGTCTGCTGGAACTGGCTGAATTGCTCTTTTTGCAAGCAGCTTTGAAATTTCCAAAGCTGCAAGATCCCTTTGAACGGGTGGAACATCTGGAAGGGATTTTTTTGATTGGTTTGGAATGCGAACAAAGGGAATGGAATAGCCTTCGGAAATGATGGACTGTACCCATTTGTCTTGAGTCAGGGATAGCCAGGCTTCTGGGTACAGTGACAATCTTCCCCCGACTGCCTCCGAAGGTGGGCAGTCGGGCAACACCTCAGGGATGCTGAAAGGGCTTATCAGAGAAGGCTTCTCGATTGCCCTGGTTCTGCGGACCCCCTGCCTCTAGGCGGCGTCTACCATTGTTGTTCCCCCTCTGCCTCTGGCGGGAACCGACTCTGTCGCCAGGCGAAGTCCCTTGAGATTGTTTTGGAACCACATTTTCCCACTTTTCTGGCCTTTGGGGTAAGGCCTAGAAGGAGTAGAAAACGGACTCCGACGGCAGAAAGAGTCTTGCCATCTGTCTCGCACCTAGTCAAGGTTTCTTTCACTTGAGGACCAAAAAGAGATGATCCATCAAACGGGGAATTAGTGAAAGACGTTTTAAAGGCGTCCGCAAAGTTGCACAGCCGCATCCAGGCATGCCTGCGTAAGGCTACACCTGTCCCTGCGGCCCTGCTCGCTCCATCAGCCGCATACGAAAGGAGGCGCATGGAGGAGTTAGCTATGGAGTTCAGGGTAGCCAGCTGAGTGTTCATCTTGTCCTGAAAACCCGCAGCTGTAGGATCCTTCAACATGTCACTCGCTTCTTTGATCAAGTCTCTTTGAAGACGAGTAAAATGGCATAGGTAGTTCAGCGAACGCATTGCAAAGGTCGCTGATGAGAACATCCGCTTCCTGTACCTGTCCATAGACCTAGATTCCTTGTTAGGTGGATGGACAGGCACTGAAGGATCAGCTAGTTCCTTCTTAGTGGCAGCAGCAACCACCATAGCATCCACAGACACTCCCTTGGTCAAAAATTGTTTATCCGCTGGTGCCGTGATGAATTTTGAGGGTCTCCTGGGGGTGGGGTCCACTGAGTCAGGAGCCGTCCATGCCTTTTTTTAGTACCACCTGCATGAGGGGGTCAAAGGGGGGGGGACACCCAGGAGGTGGAAGGGCGAGAGCCAAATGCCTCAAGGTACACAGATTCATCCTCCGAAGGGTTGAGGGCTGGCCAATTTCCCCTCTGCTTAAGGATTTCTAGAATGTCTGCAAATGAGACATCTTCAGAAGGGGAACGGGGGGAACCCTCGGAATCCTCTAAATCCGTGTCAGAGGTGACGGACTCAGGTGAGTCTATGTGTTTCCTCTTACACTTTCTCTTCCGAGGGGGCTCTCCTGCCAATTCAGGAGAGGCCTCAGAAGAGGATGAGATCCCCACACGGGATTCCTGAGGAGCTGGCTCTCTGCGGTCTGGGATGAGGGAGTGAGTCGACTTGACCTGAGGCACCGAAGAGGGAGGGGCGGACGGAGCCGACTGTGGAGTTGAACCAGGTTCCAACACACTCCGCATGACCTCGAACGCACCCCTGTCAGGCAGAGCCAGAGGTCCCTGCTCCGAAAAGCTAAAAACCTCCCTCGGCACCGACAGTGATGGCTCCGAGGCCGATGTCGGAGCCGAACTCACCAGCGCCGAAGCCCCGAGAGGGAGAGCGGGGTCGGACAAGGGTCCGATTCCACTCACCCCCTCGGAGCCGACGAGGGAAGTCCGGCGCCGAGATTCTTCTAAGGAAGAAATCGGAGCCGACGATGGAGCCAAAGACATTTGTATCGGCTCCGACGCTACCACAGTCTCGGTTCCGAAACGCCCCGGCTCCGAGCTCAACGGAGTCGGAGGAGGAACATAATGAGGGACAGGGTCAGGCATCGACTGATGAGTCGGGCTCTGAAGCATTTGGGCCAGTGCCTCGGACTTGAGAAGTCGACTCACTACCCTCTGAAGGTCATGGTCCGAAAGCCTCGATGACCTAGAGGAGTGAGATCTATGGCTCCGTTCAAACAGCAGGGGAGATGCAGGAGCCGAATGAACGGAGCCAAGGGACGGTGACCTAGACCTCTTTCTAGACGTCGGTTCCGAAGGTCTGGTCGGAACCGACACAGGAATTTCCAATACCTCGGCTCCAGCCGGAGCCGAGGAACCCACAGAAACTGCAGTCTGAGACTCATCGGCTCCAGCCGGAGCCGATGTAGACGGAGGTTTCGAAGCCTTAGGTCTCGGCTCAGAAGCTGGAGCCGAGGACCTAGAAGCCTTGGAGGGCTTTCCCGAAGGAACAGTAAGGGAACCCTCAGGCTTAAGTAAACCTCTCAAAATAAGTTTGTTTTTTCTCTCCTGCAGGACCCTGGGGCTGAAGCCATGGCATACAGCGCAGGAGTCCTGCAGGTGTAAAGGTCCCAGGCAGTAGACACAAGAAGTGTGACCGTCTGTCAGAGACATTTTCTGACAGCACGAGTCACACAAGCCTGAGACCTTAGAGTCTTTAGACATTATAGTAGGAAGTGTAACCACACACACACAGTCAAACACACTGATTACACCCTATACAAGTTTAAACTCAAAAAATAAAACACACTATCAAAGTTTTAAATTCTTGAGAAAACACACACACACCACTAAGGGATGGAAAAGGCCCAAAGGCCCGAGGGAAGAACTTATGAGTTCTTGTGAAAAAAAGGGGGATAATAGAAGAGAAAAGGGAACAAAATCCACTAAACTAAGGGAAACAACTGTTAAGAATTAAACTAAAGGGGTTTAAGTAGACTAAATGTTACTCTACAATAACTCACCAAGAAGCCGGTAGAAACCAAACACCTCGATCGCTGTAGCGGCAAACGAGATCTGAGGTAACTCACGCCTAGCATTGTGGGATATAAGGAGAGCCTCGAGCCGGTGGAACCAACTCTCGAGCTTTTAGAGTGGCCGAGTCGGAGCCGAGGTCGGCTCCGAACCCATCCAGCAAGAATGAAGGCGAGATAGACAACATCTACAGTTTGTGGTTAAAAAAATGCTCAAACATAAGATACCAAAATAAAACAGATGGTATTAGTCTGCTGTGATTTTTCACAACTTCTTCTTTCGGCTTTTCCCGGTTAGGGGTCGCCACAGCGGATCATCTGTCCGCTCATGATTGGCAGTGGAGTTTTACAGTGTTGAGTTGCCAGGCCGGCGCCCAACCTTCCACAGAAGACACACACACACACCTAGGGCCAATGCAGAGTGTCCAATCCACCTACTACATGTCTTTGGAATGTGGGAGGAAACCGGAGCACCTGGAGGAAACCCACACGACCACAGGGAGGACATGCAGACTCTGCACAGAAGGTACCTTAGCTGAGAATCTAACAGATTTATTACATGTTATTACCGGGAAAGTCAGACTGGACAGGAGCCCATTTTCAGTAAAGGCGCAGGGAGAAAAGCTCCAAAGTATTACAAAACATTTTAAGAAGAATAAAGTTTACACTCTTCATAATAGTACAAAAAAATCTACAGTTTAATTATACTGAATTAGACTCAATATGAAAATATTGGCTACAATTAATATTTAGAGAAATTTTAGCCATTTTTCATAGAAACAAGTATTGCAATATGAAGTAAGAGAAAAGCAGGATTAGAGTATATTTAGAGAGAAAGCCAAAGGAGAGAAATGGACAGAAGTAAGGAAGTCAGTGACGATGGATGAGTAGGAGGTGTAAGGTATGAATTGGTATTTGCTCACCTTTAAGGATGCTAAACACTGTAAACAATGGGGTCATAAACAGACCCATTTCCTAACACCTTAAGGCTAAACAAATTGAGTAACAGCCGAGTATGACAGCTATCAGAAGGTGCAAACTGCCTTGCAATGGCTGTAGAAATGCCATAACTACTCTAAAACGAACGGTACCAAGGCATTTAACTACTGCTCATCTGACGGATGCTTCTTCTGAAAGTTTACCTGGGGCGATGGTGTTTAAGGCACACAAACACTCAAAGGCCAACACGATCCTGTTTCTTTACAACATAATACTGTGCTACAGTTTCACACAGTCATCATCTCACAAGCAGAACATACAGTTAAAGGCAATCTCAGATAAAATTGTTTGACGTTTTCTGTAACCTAGGAAGAAGTGGCTTATGTACTGCAAACAGATGCCACTGCCTTCAAATACTGCATTTTATCAGATCTCTAGCCAGTCCAAAATACACAGTACTAGACATAACTGACTCGGCACTACGTCAACTCAATGCAGTTCTGCTCCCACACACATGCAGACCACAATATGTTATTATTTATGCTACTTTAAGAAATCAGACAAGACTATACCACACCGAAATTAATACTTACTTCAAATAAAGTACATTCTACCACTTCTCATCAATAAAACATGTGGGCATAAAGCCACAACAGTACCTGTCTATCAATTTCCAAAAAACAAAAGTAAACATCGCTCTGCTGACATCTCCAATGTAACAAAACAAACAGTCTGCAAATACACATCTCCAAACAATTACTTTTAGTCAAAGTCTACCACCCTTCCAAGCAAAACAATCGACAGCATCTCCTTTTGAGAGCCAGCTTTGCATTTTCATGAATCTGTAACACACCCACCTCCTTTCTAACATCCATCTTCATTTTGGAGTTCTAACAGACCTGGAAAGTATAACCACTCTGCCAGCTTAACCGTCTGTCACACCCCCTCCAATCGATACTCACCTTCTTGATGCCTTTGTAAGTGTAGAAGTAAAGCTCCCGGCCGATGTTAAAGCATACCCGTTCTGCTTCTTCTCGGTCATCTTCCGGTTGTAACTTCACCATGGAAACGCGGACAGGCGGCAGGGAGCCTGAGCTGAGGCCAGAGGCGGGGCCCAGGGGAACACCGGGAACAGAGGGAACGACAGTGGGACCTCCAGAGCCAGGAGTGGTGGAGGTGGGGGCAGTGCTAGTGGGCAAGCCGGGTCCAACACGCCGAGACTCGGATAAGGTTAACAACCGATAGAACCCTTCACGAGTCCGGAACTGCGATTTAATCTCATTCAGCTCCTTAATCCACCTCCATCTGCCGCCATCTCCAGGCTCACGCCGGAAGACACTCCCTTTCACCGCGGTCAACTTTCCCCCGGAAGGCCGTGGTTTTTCAGCAAGGATACCAAATGCTGCCATGTGTTAGTATGAAAACTAATAGGTCAGGCAGGCTAAAATTACGTTGCAAGGCTTAGGCTTGCAAACCTGTGGTCTTATTGCGCGATTTGTTCAGTTATGTTTACAGTATGTTGAAACCGTATCTGTACAGATTTTCGCAGAATGTCCAGATTTTTTACTCCTATTTTTTGGTCCGTTTTTTATAAAGTTGCGGTTTTCTGGCAAATTTGTGACAAATAATTAAAGTCTGAAGTTAGAAAATGACACGTTTGAGTTTCGGACTTCATTCTCTTCATTAAATGCGTGCTAATACAAAACGTGTTATTCTATCAACTTTCTAAGTCTGTAAGAACAATGTTTTAAAAAATCTGCGTATTTTTGGGTCTTTATCCTACTTTTATTTATTGCTTTGTCCAGATTTGTTGCTCTAAAAGGTTGAGAGGTATGGTTGAAACATTGTGTAAGATTTGCGGTTCTGATGTAAACTTTTGGGGTTAGCGTTCACTGCTGAAGTATTGTTAAGTTTACTGTGGCGACCCCTAACCGGGAAAAGCCGAAAGACAACAACAACTTTGTACAATAGTTAAGGTTTTCATTTCATTGTTACACTGTTAATAAACGTATTCCTTCAACAGTAAACAGCCAGGTGGATTTGGACGAGGGAGTGTATTGGCTTCTTCCATATTTTGTTAACCCCGTATGTCCTGCTTTTGTATTTGCTGTAGCTGTTCGTATGAGGTTACGAGGCTATTGGTCCTAAGATTTTACAAGCTTAGCCGTGCAAAAAAAAAAACAGTGTACTCTAATTGACCATAGATAGGTGGTTATTGTTAGCAGAGCAGTTCTGTAATCTTCACCGACTACCCCTGTCCATGAGGAACATAGGTGCTACCCCCGGGGTGAATTTAAGGTCACTCATCTACTTGTCAAGGTTGTGTTTAAATAGGAGCATTGAGGAGCTCTGCTTCAGGTGAAGTGGGAGCTAATTTCAGAGGAGTGGCAATCTCGGGGAGATATATCTGTCTCTCCATGTTTTGTTAATCTCACAGGTTGGGTTGCGATCCCTGGAGCAAGTAACTTTTGTCCCATTTGATTTGTGGATGGGGCAGTATTTCTATTAGGGCATTGTTAGAGACTACCCTATAGGCCAGGCACAGGTCACCTCTCAGCAGCCTTTATGATACAGAGTACAGTGACAGTGCTTTCAGTCTTTTCATGTAAGTCGCGTTTTGGAGGCCCTGGATTCTCTTGGTTAGAAACCTCTATGGTCTCTCCAGTTGATGCGGCTGTCTGGTGAGATACATACAGAAAGCAGTATTGGACTCTTATCAGTGGTCTGATAAGGGTTGAGTACAGTGAAGTTATAACTTCCTTAGTCTTTGATGCAATGACCTTATTTATGAGATGTGCAATGTAGAAGACTTTCTTTCCCACTGTGGACACATGTTTGAAGTTTAGATTGCTGTCAACCAGTGTTCCCAAGTCTCGCATCACTGGGTTTGAGCTTAGAGGTACTATCTATATCATAATTAGCAGGGGCTGCTGCTTTGCCAAAGGGGATAATGAGGCATTTTTTTGCATTTAATTTTAGTCTGTGATTTTGGCACCAGTCATTTGTCTGTGTTAGCTCTTTTTGTAATATATTTACACCATTGGGGGATTCAATGATTGCTCCCATTTTGTAGTCCTCTGCAAACTTGGTAAGCCATAGGTCATCTACTTTCGCCTGGACCTTCAAGAACTAAATTCAAAACAGTAGAGGGCCCAGCACAGATACTTGTGGTACCCCACTGGTAACTGGTCTGGTGGAGGTGGACTCCCCAGCTTTGACAGTGTCCATTCTGTCAGTGAGCCATTTGGCTAGCCACCTAGTGACGTATTGGTTAATCCCCAGCTGGGAGAGTTTCTTAATGATCCCTGAGTGGGGGATTGTGTCAAAAGCCTTTGCTAACTCGAGCTAGGCAATATGTACTTCTTTGCCTTCATCCAGGGCTTTGGTGATATTCTCAAAGAAGTCCAATTGGTTTAATAAGCAAGATCTACCATTAACAAAACCAAACTGGATCAGGTTAAGAGTTTGAAGGTTGCCTGTGTCCTTGTTGATAAGGTCCATGATGAGTTTTTCCTTGGCCTTGCAAAAAAGGCTGGTTATGCTTATGGGTTGATGTTTCCTAGGTTGGTTGATGGACCCCATTTGTGCAAGGGGATTACTCTTGCTGTTCTTTATTATGCCAGAACAAAGCCAGTGCTCAGGCTGTGGTTAACGAGAGAAGTGGTTCCGCTAGGTCTTGTTTTAGATTTTTTAGTAAGCAACCTGGGATGTTATCTGGTCACATGGAGGCTGTGGTTTTGACATTGGAGAGCACTTGTATGACCTGTTCTTTGGGGATACTCTGTAGAGGACTGCTGTCAGGAATGGTTTGGGGTATGGCTGGTGGGGACAAGTGGGTGAAGTCATTGCCAGATTTGTCAGCTAGCACGTTGGCGATTTCCTCAGGTACTGTCCACTGTAAGTTTCAGCACACAGCTGGGCATTCCCCTTTAGGTTTCAGACTTGGCTAAACAACATTGTATGGTTGTCTTTAGCTAGGGATGCTAAATTAGTTTTGTAACTAGCCTTGGAGAACTTTAGAAGATATCTGATTTGCTTGTTTAAGCTGTGGAGAACATTCTTTCCCTCTTGTTCTTAGGTATCAGTTTTTTTCTTTTCTTATATATTTATTTATACTTGCAGTCCACCAGGGTGGCAGATGTCATTGTTGGCTGTTTTAGCAGGGGATTTGAAACTTTTTGTACCATCATTTAGAAGGTTATAATTTGGAGAAATGTTTCAGGGTTTTTTTGCTCCGGGGGGGGGGGGGTGTCAGCTCTGATCTTTACTTCAAATGAGACTGATTTATGGTCTGACCTTGCCAGGAAGGGCAACAAACAGGAAGTAGTGCAGTGACCCCACCCCAATGTTGGTGAACACTAGTTCTTGGACATTTAAGCCCCTTGAGGTGCAGACCAACTGTTCCAGGGCATTTGAATTAACAAAATCCAGCAACCTCCGAGTAGTCACGTTTGTGCCTGTGTAAGTTGTCCATTCAGTGGGAAGGATAGTTGAAATCTCCTATGACCAAGGTGTTTGGCTGTATACTGAATGACTGTAGCAAGTCCAGGTAGGTGGTGTGCTTCTCCTGGTTCATGGTGGGGGACCTGTAGGTAGCGATTATGTGGTTGGGTATTTTGTCAATAGTTATTTGGACCTGGAGTAGCTCAAAGAGAGTCATACTTTTTTACCAGTGTCTGGGTGTAATTGGATTTAATGAAGATGAATACCCCCACCTTCGGTTCTTTCATGCTTGTTTTGAGGTCTGAATGTGTTAAAGGCATTGCAGCCTTGTATGGTTGAAGTGCTGTCTGCAATCTTGAACCAAGTCTTGGTGACAGCACAGACGTCAGCATCTTCCAAAGTGAGGAGTGCTTCCAGGGAGTGCAGCTTACTGTTTAAGCAACTAGCATTAAGCAGCATGATCTTGAGTTTGTCTCTAGTGGATTTCTTTACGTCAAATGTTTTGTTGTTTTGACATTGCCTAAAAAAGGCACTATGGGGGGGGGGGCAAGTGTCTTTGCCATTATGCGAAAGCCATGGGACAGGTGAAGGCCATTTCTGCCAAAACAGAGTGGTCTGTCGACCATGTCTTCCCAGGCTGTCCGGTACTGGATCCCCCTGGAGTGGCACCAGTAGCTAAGCTATTTAATGAACTCAATTTTTTGCCTGCATTATGGCATCATCCTAGCTGAAGTTAGAATGCTGCTTAGGGCTGGACATACCTGCCCTGGGACACATATCTGAGAGTTTAGTCATGTCTCTCTTCATATGGTCCAGAGGGTTATGTCTGAAGTCATTCACTCCAACATGTACTGCGACAGAGTCATAATGGTAATTGTTGCTGAGTGACTTGTGTGTGCGTGATTTGATGGATCTTGGCACCTTACAGGCCACTGACCATGACTTTCTCCTTGCCCAACCTGGTTTGGGGGGCATCTGTGTGTTTCACTGTTGAGTCGCCTATGACTAGGAGATTAGGTTTTGAGATGTTTTGCCTTAGAGGCTTAATTGCTGAGAGACTGATATATGTGTTATGTGTAGTGGTGGATTCTGTTCGTGTACCATTATGTGTAGGTTGTTTGCACTTGGGAGGGCTCTGGTCTTTTGGTAGACTCTTGATGAGTACTTCTGCATATGTGGGCTTATGTGTCTTGATCTTCTCTTGTGTGAGTGGAAAGGTGTGTGTGCTGGCAACACATTTGATGTCTTGTTTATTATTACATGAGAAGACTGATTCTAGTGTCATGGTTTAGTTACATCTTTCACTTACTGTATTTGCTTACTTTAGGAGCAAGTGGTTGTCGGAAGAGATGAGGCAATTGCTGCATTGCCTCAAGATGCCCATGTCAATCAGGCTGGCTGGAGAAATGTTGGGAAACTGACTGTCCATAGTGGCAGGTAATTAAGTACTAATTTGTGAGAGGGCAAATTAAATCAGCTGTTGATCTGGGATTAACAAGGGGACATTCTGTAGATGTTCGGGGATGAAAAGTGGGGTGATGCTGCTCAGTGCTCAGCTGAGTTGTCTGCAGTGCAGAAATGGGAGCTGCATTGCCCACAGAACAGCAGGGAACCTGGGAGGTTCATTGACTGGTGTCCAGGGAAAAGTAGTTCCTAGGCATTTGCATATATACAAGGCACCGCTAACCCCTGTTGCGTGGTGCGCAGCTATGAGCAAACATGAGGCTTCTATACAGGCAAAATTAAACAGTTTTAAACTAGTCTGCCAAGCAGTTTTTCAGTGCAAAACAAATGCAGGTAATAAACAAGCACAAACAGTAAAAACGGTCAAAAATGCACAAATTAATGCAGTCAAACAGTAAAGTACAGATAAAAGAAGTGCAGATCAAACTCAAAATGAGCTTAATTTCTTGTTCTTAGCTTTGGATGGCTTGTATTCAAGCAGAAACGCTCTGGATCTCTGACAAAGGATGCCAAACACAGAGCAGCTCCCGCTAACTGATGTTTAGTTAAAAGACATTTTCCTGTAATTTGTAGCTTATTTTTTCCATAGTCATAGTCTCATATTCCTTGTTCATGCCTACAGCATTGTCTGTTTTATATTTACCTATGCATGCATACCTCTCTGTCTCTTGAAGAGAGGATTAGGAATAAAGGGCCTTAACCTCAGGGACCCGCAAGTAGTATAAAAACATATTAAAATATGCTTATATATATATATATATATATATATATATATATATATATATATATATATATATATATATATACATGGATTCACTTTATAACCTCGAATTACTGAAATGTCGAATTTCAGTATCTCAAGACTATGAAACCGAATCCACAAAACACAGACACAAAAAAAACGCAAAAGTCAAAACACCGAAAAAACCGCACACACAATACTACACATACACCACAACACCCACATCACAACCAAAACAAACAAAACTACATACATACATAACTCATACACACAACCACTCCCCATGTGGGGGGCTGCACCCCCCACACCACCCTACTTGTATATACTAACTCGGAGATCGCACATGCACAAAACAGAAGCCAACTCACACACGCACATTCTCCGACCCCTCACACACACATCAAACACATCAGCACACTCTCACACACTCTAACTCCCACTCACAACCTTTAGAAAACACTTACCTGACGTAACACCTACATCCATACACGGCACCGCGCACCATCAAAACACAATCCCGGACATTACGCAGCGTAAGGTCATAACCGTGAATTTGACATATTTTCGAATTCACGATTATGAGCTTTCACTATTTTTAACATTCGGCTTTAAAGCCTCGAGATACTGAAATTCGACATTTCAGTAATTCGAGGTTATAAAGTGAATCCATATATATATATATATATATATATATATATATATATATATATATATTTAAGGTGCCGGATTTAGGTCGGGATGGCTATTTAAACAGTGTAACTTGGGTTACATTTAAATACCTAGATATGTTCGGCTGGCTTGTTATTTGCTAAATGAATGCTTCACCTTGCTTACTACGTAGTAATAAAAGCACATACACTCCCTATAGGCCAAATAGCTGTTGTTTGTACTGTCTGGCTGCTAGCTTTAGCCTGCAACGGCTATTTTACGTAGTACTAGTCAACAGCTTAAGTGAACTTTTTAACCTCCTCTGGCTGCTGCCTGGGCGTCGGACTTTAGGATTTTTGGATATCTTAGCTTCATTTAGTGATTTACAGTCTTTACTAGAACTATTGCTAATTTTATAAACATTTGCACATTTGCATAATTTTAAGGCCAGGAACAGCCTTTTCAGCCTCACGCCAACCACACTGAAGCAATACCAGGGCGACTAGGATGGCAGGATATCACATCTCTCTATTCCATACTAAGTTGTATTTTTAATAGGTCTCTCTACTAATAGATGTATTAAAATCTATTTAATAGGCTGGGTAATGCATTTTAGCATTCTCGCTAACACGAGGAAGCTTATGCCATATGATTAATCAATTACAGTGTGGTCTCCCTGTCGATAGACTAGTGTAGACTTTATGCCTGCTACCAGCCCTAACTCTCATTCTAGTGTCATTTTACAGCAATTCCTGACACTTTCTACACTTTGTTCCTGAATTATGGCTGCACTGTTGTCTTATTTTCATATGCATTTGAATTAGATGATTATTTTAAACTGATGAGTTACATGCTATCCTATTGAGCCTATAGAGAATGTACTGCTAGATATTTGATTAAAGAAAATACAAGCTCTCTTATGATATTGTTAGCTTCAAGTGAATCAGTGAATGCTCTACGTTTTACTGCTATAACTATTGTCCTAATATCATATTTTGTTGTTATTAGCTTCTTGCTACTTATCACCACTGTTGTCTCTCTCTCTCCTACAAGTACCCTGCTCTTCACTGTGCTGTTTCAGACCACATTTTTCTGAGAACCTACCTAACTGGTGACAAAGGACCCGACCAACAAATAACCGTGGCTTTCTCTCTCAGCCTCTACTCCCAGCTTCAAGGATTTAAGAAAGTATGTTATCTGTGTCCTACCTGTAAAACTTACCACCATCCACTGTTGCTTCAGGGGTTCAAAGCTCGCCCTGAGCCAGGTCGTCCAGCAGCCTCCCCCCCATACTAGCTACCTTGTACACTAAACACCTTTACCACCTCTTTCTACCTCTTTTAGTAGCTTTTCTCCCTCCCTTGACTAGAACTAAATCCTTCCCCCATACTGCAACTGCTTGTAATTCTAGCTTTGCCCAGTAGGGGGCACTCCTGTCCCTTCTATTAATTCTCCTGCTCACCCCTTTTTTATTCTGTTTGCTTGCAGGGGTGTCCAACCTTTTCAGTTGCAAGGGCCGCATTGAGTCAACAGAAATGGTCTGGGGGCCGCATGTAAAATATATAATTGTAGACGGCAAATGAGGACCCCCCAAAAAAAAGGTCTCACGTAAACTGAAGAGCAAAAAAAAAAAAAAAAAGGTTCCGCATTCAACAGTATGTAGTGTATTAATATTTAGTGTTTTTTGATTGGCCCATATACCGGCATACAAGCCAATCAAAAAGCACTAAACACGGAGCTACTTCTGTTTAAGACAGAGCACAAGAAGCTCTGTGTTTAGCGATTTTTTTGATTGGCCCGTATGCCAGGTATACGGGCTAATCAAAAAAGAAGTCCACCCTAGTAACAGCAAAGCCTGACTTCAAATTACCCTCATTAATTTCAGTTATCTTTCTCCTGCATTCGTACCACTCTGCATTTCTATATATTCCACTGACTGCAAAAGATTCCTCCCCAAGGTGTAATAAGCTTTCTAACAAAGTATGCTTCTGATTGCATACTTCTTGTGGCTTATACCGTACATTTCACTGCATATGTATTATGCCTCTCTAAATACATAGCCTGGTGTACAAAGCAATGTCTTTCGGCTGTTCCTGGTTAGGGGTCGCCACAGCGGAACTCCGGTCCGCTAATGATTGGCAGTAGATTTTTACAGTGCCGAGTTGCCAGCACGACACCCAACCTTCAAAGAAGGCACGCCCATTCACACACACACCTACTTGCAAGTCTTTAAACATCACTCGACCGCAGGGAGGACATGCAGACTCCACACAGAAGGCACTCCAGCCGAGAATCAAATGAGAGAACCTCTTGCTGTGAGGTGACAATGCTAACCGCTGCACCACCGCAGCCTACCAAAAAATACCACATTCCTAAAAATATTAAAGTGCACACAGCAACATGCTGATCACATCCAACCATCTGAGGTCCTTAGTGATGGCCATTTCACTTTTCTCAGTTCTACCACTTGGTTATTTTTCATTTCTCTCTGTAGTGTAAACACTTCCTCCTTCAAATCATATATAAACATTAATGTAACATCTTCAAGACATATGTTAAGTATATGGACTGAGCACAAAAAAAATCGAAGCTTCAGTCTATAAAATCATTTGCATATAGGACAAACACTTCTGTTAGTATTAGGAAGCTCATTTGGCTCTTTCTATGCAAATGATGTTACAGAGAACTGGCTAGCCAAAGTAGGTGGACTTTCCACTTCAACAAACATAGGAAACTATTGGAGTTTGCTTCTGCCACTAGCGTGACACCTAGTTTACAAAACCACTTCTCCCAAACAAAATCAGCGATGATCATATGAATAGTAGTACTAATTCATAAAGCAACATCATATAACAAGGTGAAACCCAAAATGGAAACACATTTCCCATACATGTCTATCCTCTTATCAGTTCCTTTAGTTTCAATACCTGCTTTCAATGAACTGCTCAAGTATAACCAAAGCCGTCACAATGAGCAGTGTACTAGTAGAAAGAGAACAAAGTCAAAATATATTAAACACCTTTATAGTATGAAATGTCTTATTTATGGCCTCAACTCTCCCAGCAGTTTCTTCATAAACAGAAGACATTACCATCAATCAAGAGACCAGTACTTAACATTAAACAGAAAGGTGAAGCAAAGTCCTCAGTCACACTACACAGAACACGTTTTTTTTTTTTTTTTTTTTGGAAGTATACAGTTCTAGGTTACACTAAAAATGCTGACAAACTAGTTAGTGAAAACAACAAATGATAAAAGAAGTACTGAGGAGATGTATGGCAACTATAGCACTTCCCTTTGAAGCAAAATTGTTTCTGTAGGTCTCTAATATATGCCATATGTAGAAGGAGAAAAGAAAATCTGCACAGTTGTTATATTACTCCATTCAAGTACACAGCAGTTAAAAGCAGTAAAGAAGTGGGAATCAGATTAAAATCTTACTGCAAACAAACTTTTAAGTAGTTCACTTTTTAAAATAAATACTTAAACTGAGAAGCATCTTCCAGCAGCTCACTGAAAACTGAGCACTGTTGAAGTGCACAGCCAGTGATCTGTTTTTCCTGAAGTCACTGAAGCTACAATCTGGACAAAAATTATGTTGCACTGAGGAAAAAAACACTGACACTGGCAGAACAGCAAAATGTTATGCTTAATATACTAAACACAGAGATGAAAAAGAAAGCCTGATAGGAGAAAACAGAGAAATGACGACAAATTACTGCAAAGCAGCAATTTCAAAGTTGTCACAATAAAGCTGAGATGATGGGCCGAAGACAGGTTATAGTTCAAGCAGGTCACAGTTTCAAGCAGGTCCCTGCCATATATATATATTTTTAACCTAGTCTTGGAAATGACAGCTGTGTTAATTTTAGCAGGATATACTTCTTTGCATGAGTGGTCAAGTTTATATTTGGGTGAGCACCTGAACAGTCAGCAGTGCAAAACATCTCACTTCACTCAGCCTGTTCAGCTTATACTCATCAAAACATGTCACCTCTGCACTACACAGCCAAGCTAACCAAACATTTATCAAATATACAAGCAATCTGTATCAAGCTAAAAGGATAACTGGATAGGGCAGCTCTTGAAAACCTAGAGGCAAAGTTATCAGAAAACAAATACAGTGCCACAGCAAACCTTCAGACTCTTGATATGTGCACACCTTTGTACAACTGGTCTTCTTCTAGCATTCTGGTAATACTACAAACTTCAGCACCTTAGCACATTTACTGAGACGATATTCAAGATCAGTGTACTTGCACAGTGAAGAAGCACACCCTCATGTCAGAGTCACAAATTTAGCAAGCCATTATCCATGAGTGGTTTGGGTTGTTCTGTAAAGGTTGCCCTAATTCTCTACCCTCAAAAATCATAGCCTGGTGTACAATCCTAGCAAACCATATAATTACAAAAAATAACAGCAGCATTTCATACTTACCTGTCAATACAGTTAGGAGTTGCTGTTTGTTTTAAATACAATGGCTAATCCCTCTTCTTCGGGTCTTTGGTGCAAACAACGAATCCTTCCACTTCAGCTCTTCGGCGCGAACACAAAGGTCCTATTTCGGCGCGAAAAAAAAATAAACGGTAAGGGTGCTCTTGGCACATGCGCACACAGACAATGTGAGGTTAAAGGTTGCGGTCTTGAAAAAAAATGGCTCGAAAAAAACCGGAAAAAATGTTGTATTTTTTTTTTTGGACTGAACTAGGGTCGCGGGCGGCACGGAAGAGCTCTGAGGGTCGCGGGTTGGACACACATGCTTTACACTATACTGATCTGACCTAAAACTACTCTGTTACTTCACACTGAACCCTTTATTCTAACTTGCTACACTTCCCTGTTTTCTTAGACACTCCATACTTATCCCTGCTCCTTCCCACTTCAGGTTTACTTCACTTACCTTCAGTATTCAGCTCTGCTGAATGATTGATTGTTTCTCCTCCAGCTGCTCTGCTCCTTGCCTGTTTCTACCCGCTCCGTTTGCCCTGCGGGCTCACTCCGCTCCCCTACCGTACCCCCAATTCCCATACACCCCAGAGGTCCTAGACTTATACTTCACTAACCACTCCCCCCTTCCTTCTTATCCTATCACTCTCCATCTCCAGGCCACTCCCCTATCTCACTCTACTAATTACAGCTACCCAATTTCCTTAATTACCACCCCCAACCATTACTGTCTGTCCACTACACTAATTTCCTTCCCAACTTTACCTCATTTTCAATCTCTAATCTCTTCCCTCATTATTTTGTACCCTGCTCTATCCCTTCCATAACTCCCTTCTTCTGTGTACAACACTTACTTATACTGTCTTATCCCTACTTAAAATTACTTTTTACCATGGCCCCATCAAATAAACATATCCTCTTAAACATACTACTCTTAACCACCACATTGGCCTGCCTTACCATACCTTACTTACTCACCTGCTTTGAATATCTTTCTCTCCCTGAACAAAACCATTACATCCGTCAAACACTAACACCCTCTTTCATCTTCTCCCTTAACCACAGCAACAAAACCTGTAAGTCCAGCTATATGCTACCAAAATTCCACAGAGCAAACCACATTATCTATTTCTCTTCCAAAAAGACTGTTTATAACCACTTTAAACTCCTTAAATCTCTACAACACCCCCAGCAACACCCCCTCCAAGACGGTGATATTCATCCAAATCCTGGCCCCAATAATAACTATACCAACAACCCAATCAATTTAACATTACCTACAGTCTCTACACTAACAAAACCTTGCATAGGCCACCTTAACATTAGAAGCGTTAACAATAAAATTTCCCATCTACATGCTCTCCTTGATGTACACTCATTTGACATACTATGTCTTACGGAAACTTGGCTTAAACCATCTACTCTAGACCAGGAAATTACCCCACCAGGCTATAACATCCTTAGAAATGACCGAAAAAATAAAAAGGTGGAGGTATAGCCATTCTCTATAAATCTAACCTCCAAATTTCCCCCATTAATGAGTTTCCATCATTTGCCACCAATTCTGAAATCCTAACTGCCAAACTCCAAATCAATAATTCCAAATCTATCTACCTACTCTGTATGTATCTACCCCCAGGTAATAATACCAGTACTCTCGAGAACCTACTCAATCACCTCTCTACCCAACTACCCCAGGAGACCATTGTGCTTGGTGACTTTAACATAGACTGGTCCATTTGCAGTTCTATGAATCCTACCAATCACATAAACCTCTTTGGTTTCACACAATTAATAACAACTCCTACAAGAATCCACAAACCTAGTAATAAGGAAACTACTCTGGATTGGATCCTTATTAATAGCCACCCTGAAACTTATACTCCAGGAACCCTTCCAGATGACATTAGCGACCACATGCTTACCTACATTATTAGACAAAAAGTCCATCTTCCAAACACGCATAACATCAAAACCTCCCGCTCAAAAAGATTCTTTAAACCTAACAACTTCCTAACTGAGTTGCAAGCATGTGACTGGTCACCACTAACCCATCTAGAACTTGATGAATCCGTTACTTTAATACTAACTTTCTTCAAATACTTGACTGCCATGTTCCTTTTTGCACTACTAGAATAAAAACCAAATCTGCCCCATGGCTCACAAAACAAACCAGACAGAAGATTAGAAATAAAATCTGGGCAAAATGGAGAGCTACCAAATGCCCAACAAACCATCTTCACTATAAACAGCTAAGAAATGCCACCAAGAAGGATATTCTTAGAGATAAAAAGATTTCTTCCTTCAACTACAGCAAACTCCTCAAAAATTTTGGTCAGGAATAAACAAACTCTTTCAGCCAGGCAACATACTACTCCAGACCCAACTGGCTTCAACCATAATAACTCCACTCAGATCCCTGATGCCTTTAATAACTACTTTACCAAAGCCATTCTAACCTTGGCTAATTCTTTACCACTTTTCACCACTTCGCAAACTAACACCTGCAATAGTTTACTACCTACCTTTCAGATACAACCTGTATCTACATCCCTCATCTGTAAGCTACTTCAAAAACTGAAACCTTGCACCCCTTCTGCTGACGGTCTCCCATCTGAATTCCTACAAATAGCCGCAAAAGCCATAGCATATCCCATCTCTATCATTATCAACAGAACTATTTCGGAAGGCAAAATCCCTGCTCTATGGAAGATAGCCCATATTATCCCGCTACACAAAGGTGGTCCTTCCACTGAGCTTTCAAACTATCGCCATATTGCCCTACTTTCCCCTTTAGCTAAGATCATGGAAAAATGTGTTCACAAACAATTACTTAACCACTTACTACAAAATAACCTACTTGCAAACTGCCAACACGGCTTTAGACCATTCCATAGCACATCAACTGCCCTCTTATCCTTTACAGATTCCATAAATAAAAATCGTAACAATAACTAATTTTCCTCTGCTCTTTTTATTGACCTGTCTAAAGCCTTTGATATGGTTAACCATAACTTACTACTAGACAAACTAAATGCCCATTCTCTCAACCCTCAAGCTATACAATGGTTTAGGTCATATCTGGAAAATAGACAGCAAGCAGTACTTTGGCAAAACAATTTGTCTTCACTACTACCAGTCAATATTGGAGTACCCCAGGGCTCTATCCTAGGTCCCGTTCTCTTTTCTTTATTTATTAACAATGTACACAACAACATACCTCAAGCCACATGTATTCAATACGCCGACGACTCCACTTTAATCTGTACCGCCAGGAATATAGCCACTCTCCACTCCCTTACCCAAACTGTTTTTCAAAATGTTGAAAACTGGTTTATGCAACACTGCCTCCTCCTAAATCCAACAAAAACTAAATTACTGCTTTTTACCCCTACTCACAAATCACCTACTCCATTCTTCTCTATAACCTCTAACAATGGTACTAACATTACCCCAGATACTACAACCCGCCTTCTAGATGTAACTATTGATAATCGTCTCAGCTATGATGAACACATCCACTCCACCATAAAGTCTGTTAATAAAAAACTTGGTACCCTCTATAGAATCAAAGCCTTCCTTACCCCTTCTACTAAGAAAACTATTGCCCAAACCCTCCTCATTACTACCATTTTCTATGCCTCTATTATATATACTAACCTCTCCAAAAATAACATCTCGAAACTCTCCACCTGTTATAATAGCATAGCTAGATTCATCACAAGCTCCCCCTTTAAAACTCATCACTGCCTTCACCTCAAACAACTAGGATGGCTAGAATTGAAAAACCATATACTCTGTCAACAATTACTCATTACGCAAAAGATCCTATACCACCCTAACAACACCCCTATCCTTACTAATCTAATTACACCATATACAAATCTAACCACACTACGCTCTGCTAATAAGCTTCTAGTTTCCTCAAATAAAGCTAATAACAAAGCTGGGGATTCACTCTTTTCAAACACTGCAGGAAAAATCTGGAACCAGCTTCCCTCAGAATTATCTACCCTTGCTTCTACTTCTCTTTTTAAAAAACATCTTAAAGAACATCTAAAAACTCATTGGCTTTGTCCATGTACAAATCCAGACAGATCTGTCTTTACTCTTTTACTTACCCCTTTCCCTACTCCTTTAACCTAAGTCTCCAATACAAGTTACTTCTCTTTCTTGGAATGATGAGAATAACACTTGTGCTCTCTTCCCTACCTGAGACTTGCACATACCTTCTACTGTGTGTTGAATAATTAGTTAGTAGAATCTCTATTAAACCTGCTATAATTTAAAATGTATTATTATTACTCCTTTTAGACTAATTCTACTTTCTACTGTAGTCATTTATGTTTCTATAAATTGTGTTGTAGTTCAAAAATGTATCATTATTACTCCCTTTATGACTAATACTAGACTGTACTGTAATCCTTTATATTTCCATATATTGTTAACTTTGTCACTGTTCATGCTTGGAGCTTTTCTCCCCGGGCCTCTACAGAAAATGGACATATATCCAGCTAGACTAGCCCGGTTAACAAATGTAAAATAAATAAATAAATAAAATCTGCTCATTAATAAGGGCTATGTGCAGCTTCACCACAACTCTTAATTGTCCCGATTTTTGTCTCAATATTACTCCATCCCTATTAAAACAGGTGACTGTGGGGAAATTTGTGGGTTAGGTATACTGTGTATAGAAGGATATAGGATCATAGGAGATTACTAGGCTAATGGCTCTTAGGCCCTTACAAGCCTAGCCAAGAGTTTATCCCCAGGAAAGAAACCACAATCAGCACCTGTCACCATAGCTCTCACCCTTCCATCCCCAAAATGAGGAACACTAGCCCTCATAATGTGGAACAAATGGGCAAAATGTGGAACACATACTAATGACTTACTAACAGTTTCAACTATGAAGGCCATAGGATGGTTAAAATATGATGATTTTACTTATAAAGAAGATCTTTTAATGAATTAATATGATTCATTTCTATTTACCATGGATTTCACTTAAAAATATTCCTAACACTGAATGTGTGACAGTCTTTCAATGTGGAACTTCAAGGAACTTTGAGGAATATGAACTTTTTAAGACCCCCAAATGAGGTACGTTCCTCATAATGAGGTACACTTTAGAGGTATGCCTGTCGCCCCTGTCAGTGAGGGACACAGGTGGAACCCCTGGGACAAATTTGTGGTTGCCCATCCATTCATCAAGGTTGCACTTGAGGATCAATAGTGTACTTTGCTTGACATGTATAGGAAGATTATTCCAGAGATGGGGCAGCCTCTGGGAGACAAACCTGTCTCTCCGGCATGTTTTGTTAATGTCGCATATTGGATGTAAACCTTTTGATCTGGTACTACACGAGGAGTGAGACTTATGGATATGTAGCATCTCTAGTAGAGCAGGGTCCGAGATTGCCTTGTAGGCGAGACACAGGTCACCTCTGAGCAGTCTTTATGATACAGCATAGAGTGATAATGATTTGAGCTTGTCCACATAGGACAGGTGTTGGAGGCCATGGATCCTCTTTGTGAGGTATTTCTGTGGCCTTTCCAGTTGGTGCAGGTGTTTGGAAAGGTGCATACCAAACTGGGTGTTGTACTCAATTAGTGGCCTAATGAGGGAGGAATACAGAGAGGTAATAACCTCCTTTTTTTCTGGTTGCAATCCCTTTACTTATGAGATGAACCAAGTAAAAAGCTTTTGTGACCACTGCTGCTACATGATGGTCTAATGTGAGATTGTCAACTTGTGTACCCAGGTCTCTCACCACAGGTTATGTGCTTAGGGGTTGCCGCTAATGTGGTAATCAGTAGGGGTCATGTTTTTGCCGAATGGTATGATAATACATTTTTTTTGCATTTAACTTAAGGCCATGACTTTGGCAGCAATCATTTGTTGCTGTGAGACTCTCTTGAAGTACATTAATATCATTTGGGGAGTCGGTGACAGCACCCAACTTGCAGTCATCTGCAAACTTGGTCAGCCACAGGCCCTTTGTCTTTGCCTGGACCTTTGCGAAGTAGATGCAAAACAATAGGGGTCCCAGGACAGATCCCTGGGGGGGCACCACTAGTGACAGGTCTGCTATCGGAGGTAGTGGCACCCATTTTGACCTTGTGGGTCCTATCAGTGAGCCAGTTGGCCACCAAACTGATGAGATAGGGATTTACAATAAGTTCTGTTAGCTTTTCGATGATGCCCGAGTAGGGGATTGTGCCAAAGGTTTTGGCCAAGTCAAAGTAAACTATGTGTACTGACTCCCTCATCCAGTGCCTTTGTGACAGTCTCAAAAAAGTCAAACCGGTTCAACAGGCAAAGACCTGCCCTTGACGAATTCAAACTGGGTGGGGTCAAGTACTTGGAGATTGCCTATGTCCTTGTTTATGAGGTCCATAATAATACGTTCCATGGCCTTACAAATCAGACTTGTCGAACTAATGAGGCGATAGTTACCAGGGTCAGTAGTGGCACCACCTTTGTGCAAAGGGATGACAATGGCAGTTCTCCACTCTGCTGGAATGAAGCCTGTACTTAGGCTTTGGTTGAAATAGGGTGCTCAATGGCGAGGCTAGTTCTTGATGGAGATGTTGCAGAATACAGCCTGAGATACTATCAAGTCCCATGGAAGCTATGTTCCTTGCCTTGGATAGGGCCTTTAACACTTGATCTATGGAGATGTGAGGTGCGGGGCAAGTATCGGGGATGTCGAATGGGCCTTTGGGGGGGCAGGAGGTGAAGTTTGTCTACTAGCAGGTTGGCTAAGTCAGCAAGATCAGAGTAAGTGGCACCATTTAAGAACTAATTCAGAACAAACCTGGGCTTTGCCATGGAGGTTTCTGACGTAACTGAAAAAGGCTTTGTGGTTAGCCTTTGTTTTGGAGGCTAGTTTCAATTCTTAATTTGCTTTGGATGTTTTCACTATTGACCTAATTTGCTTGTTGAGGCTAAGGAGGGAGCTTTTCAGTTGGGAATCTGTGCCTGTTTACCCTTGGACAACAGTTTCTTTCGTTTACTGTAAAGCCTGTTGATAGGGGTTGTCCACCACATAGGTTTGTGTTTCCTTGAGGAGCAGGTTTTAGTTCTGTTGGGTATGGCCGAGTCTATGCAGTTGTACAGGTGCTTGTATACTGCACTGGCATACTGTTCAGCATATTTGTCTGAATCCTGTGAGGGGGGCAGTGGTGTGAAGCTACAGATGCCCTCCCTTAGAGGGTTGTAGTCAGTTTTTGAGAAGTTTTTTTTACCCTGGTTATAGCTGGGGGGGGTAGGACAGGATAGACACTTTGAACGAGACAGACCAATGGTCTGATCTCACTAGTGAAGAACTTTAATATAGGAGTGGTGCAATAGTCACCCGTGTTTGTGAGAACCAAGTCTAGAATGCTATCTCCCCTTATGGGGGATGACAAGCTGGTCTAGTGCATTAGAATCGATGAAATCAAGGAACTATTGGGCGAGTGCATTAGAGCAGGAATAGTTCACCCGATTTATGGTGGGGTAGTTGAAGTCACCAAGGATCAGGGTGTTAGGGGTAACTTGATGCACTCAAGTAGGTCCAGGTAGGTGGAGTGGGTGACCTGAGTCATGGAGGGGGGGATCTATAGCTGGCTGTATCTTGGACTGATGTCTTTCCAATTGTCAGTTGCACCTGGAGAAGTTCTAATGCATCATGCTGGCAAACCAGTCTGGAGGTGTGCTTGTCTTTAATGACAATAGATACTCCACCACCTTAGTATTCCCAACCTCATTTTGGAGTCAGAATGTGTGGAATGAGGTATAGCCTGGTAAGGCAGGATGCACTCGGCAGCTTTGAACCAAGTTTCCATGACTGCACAGATGTCAGCATCTTCCAGTGCTAGGAGAGCCTCCAGTGAGTGCATTTTCAGGTTAAGGCTCCTAGCATTAAGCAGCATGACCTTCAGTTTGCTTTTTGACAGATCCTTTATGTTGGAAGATTTGTCTGTGGGACATTGCCTAAAAAAGGCACAATGGGGAGGCAAGAGCCTTGGCCAGAATTCTAAATCCCAGGGGTGACAAGTGGAGGCCATCTCTGGCAAAACATCGAGGTCTGTCAACCATGTCATCCCAGGCAGACTGATAATGGATCCCCTTGGAATGACACCAAAAACTAAGCCAATTGTTGAAGTCCATTATTTTTTTGTTGGTATTGTGGTATCATTCTTGGTGAAGGTAGGATGCTGCTTAGGGCTAGGGTCATATCTGCCTGGGACACACATTGACAGCTCAATCATGTATGTCTTCATATAGTCCAGGGAGGTACGTCTCAAGTCATTCACACCAGTATGTACAATGACAGAGTCATACTTGTACCTGTTGTAGAGATACTTAAGTGCGTGCATGATGTGGTGGATTCTGCCACCTGACAGACAACTGACTGTGATCTTCTCCTTGTCGAGCCCAGTGAAGGGGACATCGGTATGTCTCACAACTGAGTCACAAATGACTAGTATGCTTGGTTTAATGTTGTGCTTTACAGGCTGTATGAGTTTATTGTTATGCCTTATGGGCTGTGTTTGTAAGACACTACTGTGTTGTCTGCTGTCTGAGATGTGTTTGGTGTTGTGTGTGGAATGTCTGTGAGTGTGTTTTGGAGGTCTCTGCTGTTTAGGTAATTTTTTATTGAGGACCTTCGTATATGTGGGTGTGTGCTGCACTTGGCTATGTGATATGGGTGGTGTAGTGTTTGTGCTGGCAGTCTCCTGTTTGTCAGGGGTACTGACTGAGGCTCGAGAGAGTATGGATTCCAGTTTACTGATATAGCTGCATCTCTCGCAAGTAGAAGAATTATGTGCTAGGAGAAGAGGGTTGTCAGTGAACATGAAGCAGTTGCTACACTGTCTCAGTATGCCCATGTCGATCAGGCTGGCAGAAGAAACTGATGGGAATTGTCCAGACATAGTGTTCTGAAACTTGGATGGACTTGGGGGAGAGAGGGTTTTGATCAGGGTTTGTCCACAACAGTGTAGACCACAAAAATCTTGTTAAATGTAAAATAACTGGCCTGAAGCCCAAGTGCGAAAACCAAAACTAAGAGGGTTAGAATAAGAGACAAATTTAATCAGGCTACTAACAAGCAGTAATAAATACAGCAGAATAAAACCACTTCAACACTTAACAGTAAGGAGGAAGAACACAATAAATAAATGAATAAAATGTCTTTTTTTTTGTGGATAGGGAAGGAACAGAAGATAATTTAAGATTCAGAAACTAAGGTGGTTGGCCTTCCCAAATGCTGTCTCTGTACAAAGTAGAATGAGCTGATGAGATGGGACTGGGAGGAGTGTTCACAATAAAAGAAGCAAGGGGTTAGTCCTACCTAAATGATCACACTGTACTCAGTACAGTAAGCAAATAAGATGGACTGCGAGGAGTGTCCAAAATCAAATTTACAGCAAGGGTGAGAGAGTCCAAAAGCCACCAACTTTAAGAACACACCAACACTTGGGTGGGTGAGTGGGAAAACCGCAGGCACCAAGTAAGGCAATCTCAAGCAAATTAATAAATGCAGCAGTTTTATTAACTAAAACAAAATGCAGACACCAAGGAAAGCAATCTCAAGCAAGTTAATAAACCAAGGGTGA